>NW_021320001.1:703815-723821 GCF_001605985.2 Dendrobium catenatum | reverse complement strand
TGAGGAGCATAAGCACTTATAATATTAACAATCTTATCATCAACAACAATCTTTAAAGCTATAATTCTATCTTCAATCCTATTTATTTTTATAACATTATCCTTCAAACTCTTATCTATAGTAACACCTACACCATTTCTAGTACGACTCCTACCCGAATACCAAAGTTTAAATCTTAAACTATCAATTTTCTTAGCCTTCTCTCCATCCCATTTAGTTTTCTGAATGCACAAAATATTTATCTTTCTATGAATCATAATATCTAATAATTCTATTAATTTTCCAGTAAGGGAACCTATATTCCAAGTTCATATCCTAATTTTAATTTCATGGACTAGCTTCTTTGCCTACATCCGTCCTTGATATGGGAACCCTTGCCTATTTAACACTGCACCCGGGTGCCGGTGCAGCGGCCCTTACACACTTGTCACTGTATTCAGGCCATACAGCGCGTCACTTCCAGGGGACACCCTAGCATTAACACATATGCTTGTCAAGTTAAAGGTGATAAATTTTCTCTTAATTTTAAAACCAAAATTACTGCTATTATACGCTAAGCACTACGCTCATCAATTGGCCTTGATTGAAAGTTCTCTCTCATCATTGGGAAGGATAATTAACCATTGGAGTTTGCGCCTATAAAAAATCTAAAACCTAAGCATAAAGTCCTCATAAACTAAGGGCAAAATCTTTAGGCAGTGTCTTATTTTTAATCAAATATGTCTTTTAAAAATTTGATCCGAAATGCAAAACTCTCTTAGAAGAGTTAGACGCAAATTTTCAGAGCCAGCATCTGAAGCCTCCTTTCCTTTTTTGTGTATGAATTCGTTAAAGCAATGTTTCATTGTAAATCTACTTCTTCCTTTCCTAACATTCGTCGGCCCCACCACTTTATTTGGTTTGGCTTTCAACAATTGTCATTTGTTAATATAGCATAAATCAAAGCATTTTTACTTTAAATATCTTAAAATAGTACCTCCACAACTAATACAAGAAAATACTAATTGAATATTGATCCTTAATATAATCCAATCTCTTATGTCAGCTATGCTCCACAACTCTTTAGGAATTTATTTGCACTGGTCAAATAAAAATAACTAAGAAATCATAGCAGGTTTTATTGTACTTATAGCTTATATATATATATATATATCTTGGTGTTATCCATATTTAGTTTTTTAGGTTTTTGGGATTGGATTATAATTTTTGTTACAATAGATTTTTGGGGTTTGTTTTACATGTTTCATCAGTTGATATGCATTCAAGTGGATCACAATTTGAGTTCTCAACACAGATTCAATTATTCTCCATACGACTTTAAACCATTTCATAATGCCAATGTTGTATGATTGATCATTCTTTGGTTATGTATGCTCCAGCATCAAGTAATATGTTTGCAACTATTCTTTTTATTATCATCCATAGTCGCCTAATCAAATTCACTTTACGCAGGGCTACATTCTTACTTCTGAGGTTGATGGAACTATTCAAATGAAAAGTTACCTCAGTGGAAATCCAGATATACGATTGGCTCTTAACGAGGACCTAAGCATTGGCAGAAATGTTGGAAATTCTATGTATGGTATGACTATCATTTGTCATGTGCTTGTGTCAATATGATAGGCACTTTAGTAGGTGTGATATTAACTATTATTAATTAATATTATTAGAGGATATGTGTCGATTGATATTAATCAAGTCGGGTTGATAGGTCGATGAGTTAAGCCAAATCAAGCTTGAGCTTGAGCTTGTATAATATATGAGTTTGAACTCTAACTCATGGCTTGATAGCGTGTCAAATTTGAGCTGGATCACAAGTCTGCTTGGCTCACTTACACCCCTAGCTATTGGAGATAAGGTTGTGGATAATAGACTTAGATCGTTGGACATGGATAATGAATGGTCGAAAATACACTTGTATGATGAGTACATAAATTAGCGTGGAATGATTATGAAGGAAGATGGCTGGGCGAAGGTAAATATACACAAAAATTGTGCAAAATGGTTTACACATAATAGTTTTTACACTTCATATAACACTTAAAATGAAAGAATGGAGAATGGAGATTCATAAAAGCCAACCGAAAATGTTCGGGAGAAGGCTGATGATGATGATCTTATCCATTACTGCAGTTCGGTGATTTAAGTGTTGGGCAGGATTATGTTTTAGTAACATGATTAACCATACTTATTTCTATACTACACAAGGTTAAAGTGAATTACTAAATTTACTTCCATTTTTCTTAACTTTGCAGCAGATTATAGAAGTTCTGCTGGAGGAGGGAGTGTGATTCTTGATGATTGCAACTTCCATGAATCTGTGCATCTTGATAATTTTGATTTAGATCGAACCTTGAGTTTGGTGAGTTTATGGAAGATTATAGTTAAATACTTATATATTCGTTACTTCTTCACTTAAGTCTACTTAGTGAATATACAAGTGGACATGAGTTATGCATTTTTTTATGATCTTACATGATTACTTCTGACAATACCATCCTTGATCACAGGTGCCCCCTGATGGAGAATTTTCTGTTATGAACTATAGAATGACTCAGGAATTCAAGCCTCCTTTCCGTATTAATGCATTGATTGAAGAAGCTGGACCACTTAAGGTGCATAAAATCTTGACATAAGTTTTCTCCTGATTTGGTGAATCGGCATTATTCTACATTGTTATCAATTCATTAATCTATTTTTAACTAGGATAAATATATTTTTTTCTTTGATGAAGGCTGAAGTTATTATTAAAATCCGTGCTGATTTTTCATCAAGTGTTACTGGAAATACAATTGCAGTACAAATGCCAGTACCAAAATATACTACAAGGTGATCTTCTTGCTTTGAGGTTCTTGATTTTTAAGTATTCTAGCTTTGATGGCAAATTTAACATGTGATCATGTGCCTTTTCTGGGAATTCTTGAATGATTGTGTGGGCTCCGAAAATTCGGCCTCGGCCTCCACTCGCTTTTCTTATTCGGCGAGGGAGTTTTAACGAACTAAGTTCCGAGGTAAATTTTGGAAGGCAGATGGGTTTGTAGATAAGACACTACCCAGAGATTTCGCCCTCATTTTGCGAGGACTTTATGATCTGAGTTCTGGTTTCCTATAGGCGCAAGCCCCTATAGTTAATTACCCCTCTCGATCACGAGAGAGAACTTTCGATTAAGGCTAGTCGTCGATCAGATACGTATAGAGATACATGTTATCTGGCACATAGTAGCAGCAAAGGTTTGGGTACTTGAGAATTGGATTTGGATTTGGAAATTTGGAGAGTTTGATATTCAAAATAGAAATTGCACCATCTTATACTTAAAGCGGATGGTGGGGGAATGGATGATGGATCCGATCAAGATCCCATGGTTCCGTCATCCCGGGTCATCATGGTCCCTGGTCTACTTAGTCAGAGGAGGTAGTCGACCCAACCTGACAGAAGGATCCTTGTCGGCAGCCATGGGTTGCTTCGTCCAAGGGAACCTTATAGACCGGGGTTGAATGTTTGTCTAAGGGGACAAATTTAAATCCACCTTAGCTAACAGAGGGCTTTGTGCCCTATCGATCATATCCTATTGATTCATATCTCAAGGATTTAACGCCATTAAGGAGCGTATCGGCTCTGGCCATAACCGCTATCTGTGGTGCCATTTGGCGGCAAAACCACTCGGTTCAGAGGGCCCCGGGTCATAAACCTTGTCAACTCTGTCGGGCTGTTGACAGAGGATCGGGTTTTGTAGGCTTTATGCCTTTGTTCATGAATTTTCTTGATTTTAGACCTTGAAGGCCTAAAAAGAATGTATTGGAACAAATACATCGGTCCCCACAACCGTGTATTTATTTGATAGTTTGAACCCTGTCGACTTCTATTAATCCGTATAGAAGGATCGGGTTTTGTAGGCTTCATGTCTTTGTTCATGAATTTTCTTTGTTGAAGGCCTTAAAGGCCGAATATGAATGTCGTAGACGCCTTCTGTCTGCATGTATCAGTGTTGCAGATCCGGTGGCGTTGCATCTTGATTGTAGACGCCTTCTGTCTGCTTATACGAATGTTGCAGATCCGGTGGCGTTGCATTGTAGATCATAGACGCCTTCTGTCTGCTTGTATTAGTGTTGCAGATCCGGTGGCGTTGCATCTTGATTGTAGACGCCTTCTGTCTGCTTATACGAATGTTGCAGATCCGGTGGCGATGCATTGTAGATCATAGACGCCTTCTGTCTGCTTATATCAGTGTTGCAGATTCGGTGGCGATGGCATTGTAGGTTGTAGACGCCTTTTGTCTGCTTGTATGGAATGTTGCAGATCCGGTGGCGTTCTGGTCTTGACATTGACTCCCCCCTTTCTCATTCACCGGGGAAAGATTCTTTCTGGATTTTGGGGTCCATGATCGCTGATCTGGAAAGAACCCCTTTTAGGATCTTCGGTGTATTGGACTTTGATATTGACTTCCCCTTTTTTCATTCACCGGGGAAAGATCTTCTGGATTTTGGAGTCAAAGACTATTTGATTTGGAAAGAACTCCTTTTAAGCTCTTCGGCATAGTAGACTTGCTATTTCCGGTGTTTGTGGGCACCTGAATTGCTTTTCTTCTAATGTGTAGAACCAAGAAGAAGCTTTGGAACACCAGGAAGTTTGGTTCTAATTTGTTCAAACATCTCCTCTCTTCTGTTAGAGGTGTTCTTCGTACATCGGGCTGCCTTTGTACCCGGTGTACTTGGAGATTTTGATCACCGTTGCTGTAGGTGATATTCATACTTGTGCCCACAGTGGTTCGTCGTGCCTACGATATATCCACTGTTGTTATCCACAAGCTGTTTGTAGCCATTTGCAGGGGACTGTTATACTCACTACGACCTCCTGAAGGTATTTGTAGGAGACCCGTTGTATTCACTAAGAGCTCCTGGAATTGTTCGTAGGAGATGTACTTGTGTCCACAGTGTTTCATTGTACATACGACATACACACTGTTGTTATCCACAAGTATTTATTTGCTGGAGGTCGGTTGTATCTGCTAGTAGTATTCGTAGGAGAGCCCTTGTCTTTGCATTGAAACCACTTTTCACCAATCTCAGGTGGGTTTTGTACTTATTTGACCTCGTAGGGATCGTCGTAGGGGATACTTGTACCTGTGCCCACAGTGGCTCGATGTGCTTACGATATGCCCACTGTTGCTATCCACAAGTAGCTCATATTTGTTTGTAAGGATCCGTCGTATTTGCTACGAGTTCCTGGGAGTATTTATAGAAGACCCTTGTTTCTTGCATCATATCCACCCTTTCACAGATCTCGGGTGGTTTTGTTGGGTTGCATTTGTTTGTAGAGGACGGATCCTCCATCATTGATCTCCCGTATCGCCATCTCAATCAACCGGCGGTTGTAGAAATTGTCGTATGAGATTTCACAGTATATGTGGGAAGGACACCGGTTGTAGCCACTACGAGCTCGTATGAGTATTCGTAGGGGAGTTGTCAACTTTGCCATCTCCACCTTTCACCAATCTCAGGTGGTTGCTTTGACTGGCGTTGGATGTGAGAAGGCAATGATGCTCAAACCAGGCTCAAGTTCAAGCCCTTTCAGGATCAATTTAAATCAGGTTCATGAGCTCAAAATACAAGTTCAGTTCTGTGTTCTTTGTAGTCCAACTCAAGTATTCGCTTGAGTTTGAATGTTTGAATCATGTTGGATGTGCAAGTCAAGTCCGATTTGAGTTCAAAGTGCTATGTCCCCTGCAGTCCTTTTAGTTCAATTGAATGTTCAAATTACTCAAATTTGGGTTCCAACTTTGATTTTTATTTTATTTGAATTTTGGTCTTTAGAAATCATTTGAATTTGTTTAGGTCCTCTGCACATGTCCAATCAAGTCCAAAAGTTCACTGCTCTTTCTCATTTGGTCCAAACATTTTGTTTTTTTGAGTTCAAAACAGGTCCAAGTGTAGTAATATTTCACCCGAAATTTCGGCAGCCTCCCGGCGTCTCCCCATTTAGGGGAAAACTACGAGAAAACTGGGCCTTCCCACCACGCACAATAAAGGCGTGTATGGTAGGTGCCCTCTTTCGAGGACACCGCGGCCGTGATTTTTCTTCCCACCACGCGCAATAAAGGCGTGTATGGGGTCTTTGACGGTACCTGTTACAAGAAAATAGCAGTTGCTTTCCCCCCGCCCGGGGGTACTTATGAATCATTCCGGCCGCGCAAAGAAAAAGGTACAGCAGGCTCGCCTGGCCTCGCCGTGTGCGTCGAACCGGTTTCCCTCCTACCAAGTTCACTAAAGGCGTGCTTAGGTGGTTTGCCGATCCGACACGCATGTCAAGACAGGAGGGCGTGGGTCGCTCGCATACCTCAACATAGGTGTCGTGCCGGTTGCCCCTCCTACCACGCTCAATAAAGGCGTGCATAGGTAGACCGCCGGCCCGACACGTTAGTCGAGATAAGAGGGCGAAGGTTGCTCGCTTACCTTATCGTAGGTGTCGTGCCGGTTGCCCCTCCTACCACGCTCAATAAAGGCGTGCATAGGTAGACCGCCGGCCCGACACGTTAGTCGAGATAAGAGGGCGAGGGTTGCTCGTTTAGCTCAACACAGGTGTCGTGCCGGTTGCCCCTCCTACCACGCTCAATAAAGGCGTGCATAGGTACACCGCTGACTCGCCACGCATGACGAGGTAAGAGAGCGAGAGGGGAGGCGAATTAATTAACTAATTATATCTATAATTAAATAATAATTAAAAATAATTAATAATTATTACAATTAATAATTAAAAAAAAAACTTTTTTTTTCTTTGGCCGAAGAAGTCCGTGCAAGGGAGAAAGTTACCTTCTCCACAAGTGAGCTCCCGTCCTGGCTTGCGATCGGACAGGGAGGGAAAGTTGGCCAAAGGAGCGAAGTCGACCGGCCACGGCGAGTCGAAGAAGCGACGGGAAGGGAGAAAAGTGCGATCACAGCAAGCGAGCACCCGTCACGGCTTCCGATCAAGATGTCAAAACTTCCGATCCTACAACAAGGAAAAGTCGTAGAAGGAGCGGCGTCGGGGCGACGTCGAACAGCCAAAAGGAGGCCGAAGAAGCAGCTGGAAGGGAGAAAGTTAACTTCACAGCCCTCGAGCTCCTGTAGTTGGTTCCGATCAAACTGTCGTAACTTCCGCTCCGTCCAGGAAGGGAAAGCCGTCTGAGAAGCAAAGTCGATCGGCCAAGGAGGTAGGATCGCGAGAATGAGAGATTGGGGAAAGGGAGAGCTTGCGGGATTGCGAGCAGGAGCGGGAGAGGAATTTCGTGGAGAAGAATGGACGGAGGCCTTCGGCCTCATTCCTTGAGTCCCTTTATCGACGCCAAAACGAGATCGTGCGCAGTCGTGGGGGATGCGACGTGAGTTCGGCGCCGCTTGCAGAGGTATGGGAGACGGGATTTGAGCAGGATTTGCGATAGGATTTCGGGCAGTAGCGACGTGGGGCTGCAGGGAGTAGGTAGAGGATTTTGTTTTATTTTTTTTGTTTGCACGACTTAGCAGGTCAACAGATTGCCATCACCTTTGGTATTCAGTGACTATTGATTTATACTCTATATATCCATAGTAATAATCAAACGAAGGCCTTAAATGGTTTGGTCATATTAAACGTAGGCCTTCTGATGACCCAGTTAAGAAAATTGAGGTATTAGATTTGACTTATGTTAAGAAAGGTAGAGGTAGACCTAAAAGGACTTGGTTAGAAAATATTAGAAATGATCTTCCTTTATTAGATTTAAATTAGAATTCGACTTTTAACAGGACATTGAAAAAAAAAGGATTCATATAGCCGACCCCACGTAGTGGGACAAAGGCTTGATGTTGTAGTTGTTGTATCCATAGTAATAATCCTTGATTGTGACTTGGAGTGCATTCTGAAAACACCAATTATTGCTGTTTCAATTAAAGTTATTTTATTTTTTTATCAATGCCTTGTTGTCTAACTATGTGGAAGGAAATTTGTCATAAATTTGAATTAATTGCATTTGTTTCCACTTGTATTTATTTATTATTCTCATCTATTTGTTAATGTTATAGCATCGCATATGATTCTACTTATTGTGCTTAATCCCTTGGGCAAATTCTAATCAAACAAAATCTGAACTACCTTTTTTATTGCACTTTTTGTATTAATTTTATCTTCCCTATTTTTTGGTATTTTTATTTTCTGCATGGGATCTTTCATGATGAAGTGGCTCGAAGTGTTAAAATGGTGTGGCAAATGTTTCTATGCATTTAATATTTTCAAATGTTGTGCGTTTTATATCTATGACGTTAGCTGCAGTGACAAATGGCCTCTTATATATCATGCTTGAATCAATGGCGTGTCTCCATGACGCTTGTATTGCATATCTATGACACTAGATGGTACTACGAATTCTTTCTACTCTATTCACCTCCTTAATGTATACATTGTTGAGTACCTTGCAGGGTTAGCTTTGAATTGGAATCTGGGGCGATTGGCCAAGCAACTGATTTTAAGGAGACAAACAAGAAGTTAGAATGGAGCCTAAATAAGGCAAGGACCACGTATTTGATATTTTTAATTATTCTTACACTGATGGTTGTCTGTCTTTGTTTTTTTTTTTTTTTTTTTTTTTTTTTTTACTTGGGGGCTATTTGGTTCAATGTTTTCTTTCATGTAATGTCATGTTATTTAGGATGAGAGCCGTTTGGTTGGTCATTTGAATAACATTATTAGCCAAGATTGAGGCAATCTAAATAGCGGTCAAATTGGATACAATTTAGTTACCACCACAAACTTATGGCTTAAATACGAAGGTACAAAGAAATGTATTTATTACCATTCATTATTTTAAAGGGAGATTTACATACATATTATCCTATACTATTTATTCTATTTACATACTTAATACCTAAAACTTTAATATTACATACATACCACCCATATTTCATTTTCATATTAAATATGAGTGGTAGGAAGGAAATATGAGTGGTATATTTGATATTCAAATAATATAGGGTAATATGTATATAATATTAAAATTTTGGATATTAGATATGTAAATATGATGGTATAAAGTGTATTTATGTAAATTTTCCTATTTTAAATTGCATTGCGTTCTTTATGTAAGATAAAATTAAACCCAATAAATTACATTTGAAAGATAATATTCCTTTTTAATAACATTGCTACTTAAATATTAGTGTTATTTTCTTTATGTTGTTTGCATTTATCAAAGATTATTGTGTTAAGTGGAAACTTGAATGGGTTGCTAACTTATCATTTCTTTGAACAACCCTCGAAACTTTCTTAGATTGTTGGAGGCGCTGAACACACATTGCGAGCAAAACTCACGTTTTCTCAGGAATCACATGGTATGAATTTTTTTATCGTTGATTTGTTGAAATACCCTTAATTTCAGCGATATGACTTTCAGCTGCGATATTGCTCTAATACAGGAAATCTGACAAAGGAAGCAGGGCCTGTTAGTATGAATTTCACCATACCGATGTACAATGCATCTAAACTTCAGGTGAGTTGCTTGAATGTTCTGTTTGATTGTTTGGCTCCAGTTTAATTTGTTCTTGTTCGAAGTAAATTGAATCTTTTTGGGAAAATGAATCCTTGATTTCATTTGGTCCTTTTGAATCCTGTGGGTTGAGGAAATTTTCTCCTATTACTCTAAACAAAATTTTCATTTCTCAGAATGGCCTTCACCATTTTGTAGGCTTTAATTTTATTCTCTTGTTTTTGATATGGTGATGATCATGCTTGATTTTTCACCATCAATCATGATATGAAGTTATTTTAGTTAGTTTGGTCTCTTTTTTGGCCACTTAGGTGTGGGGAATTTTCTATTGCTAATTATTTAGCATATCCACACTTTTTTTTTTTGGATATAGTAAGCTTCAGGAAATTAAATGAAATTCTGATAATATGTGGTTAGATCATAAATTTACATAAATATATTCAAGCATCATTACTTCTCATTTCATTCCCTTTTTGCACTATTCGAAGGCTTCATTTGGGATAGCTTTCTTAGTACTTTATAAAACATTTTTTTAGTAAAAAATATTTTGAATTAAAAATTTTGTACTAAAAAATTTCTTTAAAAAAACAATAAGAAATATTTCCCAAATGAAGCGTAAGGTTTTGTTTGGGATGACTTTTTTATTGCTTCTTAAAACAGCTTTCTAGTTTAAAAATTAAAATTTTTATACTAAAAAACTGTTTTAAACAGTAAAAAAGCCGTCCCAAACGAAGCCTAAGTCTCTATTTTCTTCTAAAGCTATGACATCTTGCTTATCAAAAAGCCCATGGCATATTATCCCACTGCTCTTTATGTCAAGCTAAAGCATATGTTTCTTGAATTAAAAAATTCGGTCAGAATAGCGTGATGAGGAATTTCAAATTCATTGTATTTATTTAATTTTAAGATAAATATAATATAAGTTCTGATTGATCATTCAATATTCCTGATACACTACATTTCCTTTATTGATTGTTTTCCTCTTCCTCATATCCAGATAAAGAAAATTTTAAATTAATCAGTCATATATTATATTTATTTTTAAATAAATCTGATTGTTATAAAATTCATTCTGATCAGATTTGAATTAAATTATTCTGACCTGAAATTTTAAAACTTTCCGTAAATTTCTCACTGGATTTCAGGTGAGGTACTTGCAGATTGCAAAGAAATCCAAGACCTACAATCCTTATCGCTGGGTTAGATATGTTACGCAGGCTAATTCCTATGTGGCTCGCTTATAGGTATTTGGGGCTTGCTTCAACTGTCCAGATAATAAGCTTATGTAACTCGTACTACTCTTTTTGAATATTTTCTTTCATTTAATGAGCATTGCATAACAGACCATTAGGATTAAGCAATCACTACCGCAATTATTAATATTAATGTGATAGTTTGTTCATTTGTCTTACATTACTGTTTCACCCCACTGGATTTAGTTGGGTTGGTGGTCCTCCAGCCCATGCTTGATTCCTCGCTCAAACGGCGTGACTCCTTAAGTGGGGAGAAAATAAGTGCATGGTTTGACACTTGTGGGGCTGGTTGTCGCTCGGCCTATCGAGGAATTAGTTACTCTGTCAAACACCTCCTCTATGGGGGTGGTAGCAGCTAAATTCCCCTGTTAAAAAAAATTTATTGTTTCTCATTAGCAAATTGTTTTTCAGCTTTCTTTTAATAAGTAATAAAATTAATTCAAAACTTTAACTTTAAATTTTAATAGGAAAATAAGATAATGCCTTCCATCTCCAAAGCCTAATGTATTATGGAAGGTGCTTCAAAAAGAAGCTTTCAAATATATCTTGTAATTTCTAAATTATTCATTTTATGAAAAATTGATTCGGTTCTTAAATGATACAAATAATTAAATATAAAAGAACTCCTAATAATCTAAAGACTTAAATTAAATTTAAAGATTTTTAATACGTAACTTTAATTAGTAATTTTTTTAATATAATAGTTTTGAATTTATTAGTATACATTTTATGATTTAATAATTTTAATATGTAATTTTTTTTTTCATGGTATTTGAAGTTTAAAGCCTTCTTAGAGGAACCTCTATGAGTTGAGCTACATAAATTTGTAGATTAAGAAAAGTTTTAATTAGGGCTTTGAATATTTTTGGAGATAACATAAATATTAATTCTAGTAGGGAGCTTTCTAAGGTGAGCTAAGATATTGTGATCTACTTATAGCGATCGACCACTTGGTCTTATGGAGAAGGGATTGGTAGGAACCATCATTTTGAGATATAGCTTATATTCCTTTAAACTTGCTCGATGACATTCAAGGTGGTTGTTGATCTCATTTTTGTGTGTGATCAAGAACATCAAATCAAATTCAAATCCCAAATCAAATCCAATTCAAGACCTAAAATCCCAAAAACAATTGCTCAAATTTAAACCCAAAGCCTCTTGTTCAAAAACTAATTTTTGGGAAAATTTTAAATTCTTCAAAACCCTATCAAATGACCTTGGATTCATGATATGTCATTTTGATATTGATTAGGCATGTCCCTACGTGCATTCACATAAGTTTGGGGGCATTCCAAGTTAGTTAACCCCAAAATTGAATCCATTTCCAATTAATAAAAAAACCTTAAAATATTTATAGTCTATGCCCATGAACCTTGCATCTTGTGAAAAATCAACTTGAAAATCTCTTCAAAACTCTTAGTCATATTCATAATCTTTTTTTATGATACATTGAACCAATTTTAAACTTTGGTGGACCATGGTGATAATGGTTAGCTCAAAACCTCAAAAACCCTGAAACGACTAAAAAATAATTTTTTATTAACCTTCTTTATGGCCCAGTCCAACCAAGCCATGAAACATCCTCCAACACTTCACAATTGTGAAATGAAGTGCATTGAAACAAACCCCAAGCTATGGTCAATCTTGGTTGACCAAGTCAATCTAGGCTAACCAAAATGCCCTTTTACCCATTTAAATTACATTTCATGCAAAAAAATCCCAACAAATCATGAAATCACATTCAATAAGTCCAAAACATAATTTGGAATGAGTTTGACCAAACTTTGACCCCTAGTCAAACCCAATTGACCAAGTCAACCTAGTTTGACCAAAACCACCTATAACACCTAAAAAATTCAAAACCAATGATTTTTACCAAACTAATAAACCAAACTCATGAGGAAACTCCATTGAGTCAACGTGATTCTCCCAAAAAAAATCAAGCCGTCGAGCTCATCTGATTTAGCTAAATGGGTTGAACCAAGTGCACCAAAAGGGGTTTTCTTGGACCAAAACTCAACCCTTATTAAATTAAATTATGTAAACTATTGTAGTAGGTGTCAAATGAACTTATACACATAACCCAACAAGCCCAACCCATGGTTTAGCTTTGATCAACTAAATGGGCTTGCCCAAACCCTTCAAAAGTCCAAATTTATGGACTCAAAGCTAACCTAACACAATATGGCTACAACAACATCAAGCCTTTATCCCACTACGTGGGGTCGGCTACATGAATCCTTTGTCTCCATTGTGTCCTATTAAAAGTCAAATTCTCATTTAAATCTAATAAAGAAAGGTCATTCCTAATATTTTCTAACCTAACACAATATGGCTATTATAGGAAATTTAAAAAGTTTTTAGAAAATTCATTTTGATAAGTGTAAATTATATATTATTTTATGTGTTTTATTTTCAATGAAAATATATTTTTTTATTTTTGCCAGTACAGGAAAAACTAAAAAATGGCAGAAAATTCTAAGTAGTCATCAACGTCACGGCATCCAAAGAAATAATGTTGCAATGCTAACTTCAATACTGTTGAGGTGCTACAATTCTAACATTGCAGTGTTGAGTTCTCTTTTTCAAGCATTGTGGTGGCAAAACAAACAGTGCCGCAACACTAACAGTGATGCAGTGTTAGAAAGTTAGCTTGGCAGTGCTGGAATCTCTATTTTGAAATAGTGCTGCTTCTCATGCCTCTGCGCTATTTTTTGCACTTGGGCTCCACAGTGATTAAATGTCCATAATGCCATGGCATTGCAGTTGTAATTTTCAAAGGACGCATTATATCAGTGAAGAGAGATAATTGTTCACTAAGTAATCAATCCACATTAGCAAACAACAAAACAGTGTAAAAGCTTTAGCACCAAGATGTTAGTTCACTTCAAGGGCATCGTGTCACCTTTATTTTAAGCGTTGTAGTACCAATTTCTATTTTGTATATTTTTTTAATAAATAGTTGTGATGTTATTTTTGTAAATGAGTTCAGTCACTTGTATAAATACAATACTTTTTAGAGTGCATCTCTAGTTCCCTCTTAGAATAAAATTTAAGAGAGGCTAGGGAAATATAAGATACATTCATTTGAAGTATTTAGATTGTGTTTCTTGAAGCAACTCTATAAGTTAAAGAGAAAATGAGTGTAAAGTAGATTTGATCCTTTATGGTGATATCACTTTTTTGTTTTATTCATTCTTCCATGTGTTTAATGAAAATGAGTTCTAGTTACTTATTCTATGTTTGGCTAATTCTCTTATTTTGGATTGATGATATAAAGTGCATGTTAAATTACTAATGAAGTCTCTTATTCTATAACTATTAAAAGATATTTTCAATGTTGTCCTACTATTTATTTAATGTACATTGTGGTCATATATGTAATTAAAATATAGTGTGATGTATAGCCTCAACAGAGAAATACAAGAACAACCAATAATATTGAGATATGATGTTTGTATGCTTAGACATAGGATGTAAAATGTTACAGGTTCTTAAGGAGATATTATAAATGTAGGATGTCAGCAGATATTTTTTTCACCCTTATAAGCTCGACCTAAATCTTGGGATGTATATTATCTAAATCACATTATCTTGAAAAGATTCATTAGGAAAGATATGTAACTTATACTCATCAATTCAAAACCCTTTTATAAATATTATATCAAATATTTTTACTATTTTATTCAGAGATGCAATCTCCAAAAATATCATTTTTATTTCAGTAATATAACTATTATATTTAGAGTAAATAGTACTAGTTTGTTGCAAGTAAAGCATACTTTCTTGTGGGTTTGATACTCTACTTTATCACTTTATTATTTGATTCGGCATGTATACTTGCATATATTAATTGAGGTTTATTATTATTTATATCAAAGAAAACATAAGCATTTTTTAGGGGTGATAAAACTCTATATCTTTATACAATTCAAAAGTTCACTCCATAGTCCTCTTTAAGTTTTTGGCATTGTTGCCATGCAAGTATTTTAATTTTTATAGATTTTAATGACATTGTTAAATTAATTGCATAGTTAAAACTACTTGTATTTTTTATTTTACTTATTTTATTTTATTTATTGGTTGCATATTCATGATTGCATGCTTTATAGACAAACAGATGAACTTTTATTATTTAACGTAGAAATAGAAAGAACCCTTTTAAAAATTCAAAAAACTAAAAAATTTAATTAAGATGCCTAAACATGTATTAGATCAAGATCAATCTAGACCTTTAAGGGATTATGGTAACTATTTAATAGATGAAATTCATCATAGTATTAATAGACCTACAATCCAAGCTAATAAATTTGAATTAAAACCCACCATAATTCAAATGGTTCAAAATTTTCAGTTTGAGGGAACTCCTATTAAAGATCCCAATTTATATTTAGCCAGTTCTTAGAAATTTGTGCAATATTTAAGTATAATAGTGTCAGTGATGATGCTATTAGACTTATATTATTTCCATTTTCTCTAAGAGATAAAGCTTAGATATTGTTGAATTTTTTACACTCTGACTCTATAACCACTTGGAATGAGTTGGCTCATAAGTTTCTTGCTAAGTATTTTATTACCTTCAAGGTTGCTAAACTTAAAATAATATCACTTCTTTTATGTAATTTGAAGGAGAATTAATTTGTGAGATTTGAAATAGATTTAAGTAAATGCTTAAAAAAGCCCTCACCATGCCTTACCTAATTGGTTGATTATTCAAATATTTTATAATGAATTAGTAGGATCTCTTAGAGAAATAATAGATGTTGTAGCTGGAGGATCATTAATGTCTAAGCCATTTGAGGAAACATATGAAATAATATAGGAAATGACTACTGATAAATTTTAGTGACCTGCTGATAGGGTAAATCCTAAGAGAGTAATAGGCGTATATGAATCTGTTATTTCGACAATTTTGACTGCACAAGCTATATCAATTTCTAAGAAGTTGACATAATCAAAGAAAATGCATAATTCAAAACTAAATTATCTATACATTTGGAGGATCAAAAGTTAATTAAAAATAATAATGTGCAAGGGATTTAAAATATTAATTTTATTGGAAGAAAAAATAATCCCTACTTCAATACATATAATCCAAGTTGGAGGAACCATCTAAATTTTAATTGGTTAAATAATATTGTTGGAAATAATCAATAAAATTCTTGTCAAAATATTCAATGAATAAATTAGAATAATCCTCAATAACATGCTATAAATTCTAAACTTGCATATAATCCAGGATCTAATCAAAGTAATAAGTTTGGAAGTACAAAAATATCATTAGAAGATGTATTGATACAACTAGAAACTCAGTTACAAAGTCAAGCTACTTTAATTAAAAATTTGGAAACATAATTAAGTCAGCTTGTAATTTCAGTCAGTAGTAGACCTCTTGGGTAATTGCCAAGCAATACTAAGTTAACCCAAAGCAAAAAGATAAAGTTTGTAAGTAGTAGACCTCTTGGGTAATTGCCAAGCAATACTAAGTTAACCCAAAGCAAAAAGATAAAGATTCAAGTGATAATCATTTAAGGATTTGTAGAAATATACCCCAGTAAAATTGATAAATCTAGGCAAGTCTGACTGAAGATTATAAACTTAGTATTATCTGGGAGGCAACTCAACTTTTAATTTATTATATGTTTGGTATATTATAATTAGCACTGGTAGTGTTTTTTATTAAAAAAATTTGAGAAAGTGAATGGAGTGGAGCAATACTGCTTATAGTCTCGCTAATCTTGGTCGTGCCGCAATAGTTTAGATTTCAAATTTTGTCGCTTTTGTGCTTGTGAAATTTATAAAATGGGTAAGTTGAATGTTTTATTTTTTATCCACATCAATCCTTCATGTGTATAGTATTTGGTAGTATTTTTCTTTCCTTTCTAGATTTATAAAGCAGTGGGTGGAAAGAAACAAAAGCATTCATCTTCAAAAAGAAAGTGAAGTACACTTAAAGAATGAATATTTTTTCTCTATTCTAAACATCCAGAGTTCTAAAATAACTGATAAACTTAATGAATTCAAAAAATGAAGTTTGTGAAGATTCAAAAATCTAAAATGCAGAGATAAAGAAGATGCATGCATGTTGAGTTTAGATCACAAATTTTTTCTTGGCCAAGATGTTTTGCCACTATAGGAAAACCCGGTATTACCGGCGGACAAAATTCGCCGGTAATACATAAAATACGAGAAAGACTGGGTTTCCGACGCATTTTTGTTGAAATTTCATATGCCGGTTTGGTGGGCGTCGAAAAATGTCTTCCGACAAATATAAGAAGCTGATAATTTTTTCGTCGCATGTTCCGACGCATTACCGGCAAAAAATGGGTTAACAAAACAATATTTATTAGCTGATTATTCTGGCATCAAATACGCCGGAAATTACGGCGCACTTATCCGCTGGAAACTCCAGCGGATAAAACGCCATAATGAACGTCGTAACTAAAGCTACGGATTGTTACCGGTGCATTTTCCGCTGGTAATTCCGACGGACATAAAACGCCAGAAACAATACAGATATTCATTGTATTGTCATTTTTAGCGAACCACTGGACGCCAAATCCACCGGTAATATATAAAATACAATGGAAAGACTGGGTTTTCGGCGCATTTTCGTCGAAATTTCATACACCAGTTTGGTGCGCATCGGAAAATGTCTTCCGACGGATATAAGACGCCGGTAATTTTTCCGTTGCACGTTCCGACGCATTACCGGTGAAAAATGGGTTAACAAAATAGCATTTATTAGCTGATTATTCCGGCATTAAATACGCTAGAAATTACGGCATACTTATCCACCGAAAACTCTGGCGAATAAAATGTCGTAACTAAAGCTACGACTTGTTACCGGCACATTTTCTGCCGGACATAAAACGGCAGAAATGATACAAATATTCGTTGTATCGTCATTTCCGGCGAACCACCGACGCCAAATCTGCCTGAAACCTATAGCAATAACAAAAAAAAATTGTGCCTTCCCAGGCAACAATCGGATTTCCACACCTGCAAGCATATACAAATACATACAATAATAGTTCCATAACACATATCTACACATCACATATCTCAAGAACTTAAACAAATACTTAAAAACATAAATGTCCATTAACATAGATTGTTCAATAGCATCAACCAACAAATATTAAAAACATCACATATTGTTCAATAACACAGATTCAAAAAATTAAACAAGTTCATATGACATTGAAAAAACTAAACTACTCTTAATCCATGGACTCATCCTCAACTGGAGCTACCTCTTTTCCACTCAACTACTCCCTTATTTTGTGCATTTCATCCAACAACTGATTGTGTTGCTCCTGCATCTGCATTTGTATCTGTGCTTGCAACAGAACTTGCCAATTGTGGATGCTTAGGTGGATGAGTGGCTTGATCCTTAGAGATAGTATATGAAATGAGCATATACGTACATGAAAAGGTTGGAATAGCTCCAGTGTTAGATAAGATTAGAGAAAAACCCTTTAAACTCTAAGGTTGACCTCCATAATTCAAGTTTACCTTCAACTACATCTCTAGTCTTATCAATAAGAAGAATATCATCAGCAAAAAGCATACACTAATGTATATCCTTTTGTAAATGTCTAGTGAGAACATCTACGACTAAAGTAAAAAGATACGGACTTAAGGCTTATCCTTCATGTAATCCAACCGAAGTAGGAAATTACTTTTAACACAAGTAATAACTCATGCATACATATTTTTAATTATTTGAATATATGCGTTATTAACTCTTTTTTTTTTTGCAAGAACTCTCAATAGCACTCCTCTTGGAACTTTATCATATGATTTCTCTAAATCAATAAATATCATATGTAGATCCTTCTTATTCTCTCTATATTTCTCCATCAAACCTCTCAATAAATGTATAGCTTCCATAATAGACCTACTCGGCATGAATCCAAATTGGTTTTGAGAAACTTATAAACAAAAAAACAACTTAAGCAAAACCAAACACGAAGGCACATCCTCTAGAAAATATCTAATAATAAATTACATGAAAAATCTTACAATCGACGAAATAGGGAGGCGGCGAACTTCAGAAACTCATGGTGGATTTTTGCCAAACCAGTCTCCTTTTGCTGGAGATGAAGGCGGTGATCGTCGGCGACGTCGCGAGAACGTCCAGAAGCCTCGACGATGGCGATCTAGGGTGAGACAACGCTGGGGTGGCGAGAGAAGAGCGAAGATGTGAGAGAAATGGCGAAAGCAAATGAGCAGCCAGACCGGCTCGGGTTTGGAAATAGGGCTTTCGCCAGCTACATTTCCGGCGTCTTTTGCGCCGAAAAGTTTTTTGGCGTTTATTGCGCCAGTAACAAATTGTTGAGTTTAAAATGACCGTTGTCTTATCCGCCGGTAAATGGCCCGGTATATTTTTGCCGTAAAATTTGCCCCTTAAATTGAAATTCTTGTATTTTTCGACGTCAACACCGACGTATTAACCGTCGAAAAACTACCGGCGCTCTTTCCCCCGGAAATAATTAATGTCGTTGTTTTTTAGGCGCAAAATACGACGGTGTTAACACCGTACTTTCCGACGAAAAGAAATCCACCAGAACGTCCGACGGTAATCGCGTGTTTTCCCGTAGTGTGCTTTTTTATTTTAAGAAGAAATACTATCATGAAAAACTTAAATCTGGATGGACTGGACCTTTTACTATTATTATAATATATCCTAATAGTGCCATTAGAATTTAGGATAAATAAACTTTTATCTATAAGGTTAATGGTCATAGATTGAAACCTTATGGATGAGAAGAACTAAGAATAAGAAAAATATTAAATGTGCATATAAGGAGTTTTCATTTACGGAGTATTTTAATATGTGTGTGAATGTCACTCTTATTTTTAGTCTTTTCTCTATGAAGGATTGTTATTGTGTTAGCGTGACTGGAGTTATGGCTTTCAGAACTAATGTATTGTGATGTTTTAGAGTGGTGTTGAATACACTAGTTATCTTGTACTTTATGTTTTAGTTTCATATATATAACATATTTTATATTTTTCTATCATTCATATGAAAATATATATTATTTATTAATATTTCTATTATTGTTATTTATATTTGATTAAATTTTCTTATGCTTAAAATTTTATATCATCTTCCATTAATATCTTTGTATTCTGATTACTTAATTAACATTCATAAAAATGATAATTAAAAATTATGTTAAATTCAAGGTTATGAAAACCGGACCGGACAACGAACCGGAAGAAGGAGAGGTTCAAGGTTCCACCGGTTCGACCG
>NW_021320001.1:656125-703783 GCF_001605985.2 Dendrobium catenatum | reverse complement strand
TTGAAAATTTCTTTATTTTATTTATTTATTTTTTATTTTATTTTTTATTTTAGAAACTTTGAAAATTTATAACTCACACACCACTTAAAATTAGGTATTGATATTTTTGTGGTTTTTTTAATGTTAGTGTAATGGTTAGAATAGGTAGATCTTTGTGGTTTCAAATTTGATGGGTTCAAATTAGATGATCTAATGAACATGTGTTTCAAATTTCAATTGGTTTAGAGGTCATTTGGTATGTAATTTAGCCGACCTAAAATCAACGTGCATAATTGAGCTAAAAATTTTAAAAATAATAAAATTAAATTAAATCCAAAAAGTATAAACTAAGCATCAAATTGCTCAAGATAAGTGCTCAATCAATGAAAATTAAAAGCCCCATATCAAACCCCAGAATTGGAAAATATTTATAAATTAAAAAATGAAGTAATTAAAAGATATAAATAAAAATTTTAAAATATTGAATTAATTTGAAACATTTTTAATCATTCCTAAGAGTCATTAGTGATATTTGGGGAAGCTTTCAAGAGATTTGGTGTTGATTTAGTACAAAGATAGGAGATCCTCTTTAATCAAATAATTAAATAATTCATTTAAAGGGCTAAATTTTAAAAAATTATAACTACTCGTAGAAACCTCCAAATCACTCAAAATCAAAGACATTGGACTAATTTATGGGTCTAATATTTATGAGAATTATGAAACCTTTAGAAACCATTAAAAATGAAAAAGTTAATATTTTGTAAAATTTAATTTATTGAAATACATTGAACTAGTAAAAATCATAACTAATTATAATAAAATTTCAAATGATACAAACTCAAAGATATTAATTTCATCTCTGGGTCTAATATTTTTGAAAAATAATAAACTCACAAAATTCAAAGTAAATTAAAAAGTTAAATTTTGATCAAATTTAATTAATTAAATAATCCAACAAATATGAAAATTCAATAAATCATTTAAAATTTAGTAAATCATTAACTCAATGAATTAAATCAAATGAACAATAACAACACTTCATACTTAAAGTTTTTGGGCAGGACTATTTCGAGTTGTGGTGCTACGTGTCTTAAGGAGGCTTTAGTCCTTGTGCTCGTTATGACAATGCCACAAATGAGTTTATGAAATATAAGAATTAAATTATAAGCATTCAAATTAGTAAAAAAAAAACATAAATACTATTTCCTCTATTAATAAATTTTTTTGGCTAGAATACTTTGAGCTGCGAGGTTGTTTGTCCTAAGGTGGCCTTGATCCTCGTGCCCATGATGACAATACCACAAATGAATTGATGGAATATAATTACTAAAATATAAAACATAAATCAATAATCAATAAAATAAATTAATTAAACATTATCAACTAATAATTAAAATTAATAAAATAAGTAATTATTGGATAACTCGGGCTCACAAGGCTATTAACTTAACCCTAAGGATAGTGAAATAAATCTCATAGTACTGTTTTAAACAAAAGTAGTTATTACTCAACAAAATAAATCTTTAAATCAATAATAAAACACTTAACCTTTGAAGCCTTATACCCTTGTGCTAACTCCTAGGAAGGCAAAAGTGTATTAGATTGGAACCTTTAAATGGCTACTTTAAATATCTTAATCAGCCAATCAAAATGATCAAAACAAACTCTAAATCAAATTCTAAAATATAAAATACATTAAAACTTAAATCTTAACCAATTCCTCTTGACTTTAAATACATAAAATGTAATTCTAATTAGAAATTTTCAAACAATAGCAAACTTAGGTCATATCTAAACCACACAACCTTATACACACACTATAGATTGTTTGGTAGGGCGGCCAACTCTAGTTCTAAGCTTGGGTATTATTCTTTCATATAAGCTTTTCTCTATGATGTGGATTTGTATTTGAAAAGTGTTGGTTGTTATGATTTGATGTGATGAATTTTATAATGCTTATAGTGTGATGTTTATGCCATGTTGCTTATAATGTGATCTATGATTAGCATTTAGATTTATCTAGGTTAGGAACAATCTCGATGTCTATTACTAATCAGAATTTTTATAGGTGGTAATGCTTATATATGGTCATAAAAAGGGGACTAAAATTAATCATGATTTTAAAATAATTAAATTTTATGTAGGTGTTTTTTTATTATTTATCCACCAAATAATTAAGAGCATGGTCATGTTACAGGTTGCTAAAAACGAGTAAATAATTGTTATGATTGTGATATTGATTTTCATATATTTAATTTCTTCACTAACATGTAGAGACTTTGAGTCCTTTTTAATTTTGTAATAATGTAATTTAGTTAAAAGAGTTGTGAAAGCTTATAAAGTAAGTTATTTCTCTAAAATATTTGGGATCCAAAGAGAAAGAAACATCCTTCAATGGAGGGTTCTTTTCATTTGGAAACCCAAATTGTATGAACAAAAGAAGCTCAAAAATAAAAACCAAGGAGAATTGGAGATAAAAATACCTTGCTTAAAGAATTACGTCACTTTGTAGGAATAGAGTCCAGGTTATTATTGATGGACCCTGGCCACCTTTATTTACAACAGACCTTGAGTTGTAATTAAGTGACACTTGCCACATGGACTTTAAAAATTTTTACTCTAATTGATGATGTATTTATAGTTATTTCATAGTAGAAAGTGCATATTTTCATAGGTTTCTTTCTTGCTTGTTATTGTGCCTGGATTTCGATTAGTGTCTTACAGATGAAAATTCTTCTACTTGTAATTTAAAAATAAAAAAAATGGAATAAATAACATAGAATCATAAATGCTTTAAGAAAGTAAACCATCGATCATTCGAGGTCATATGCATATTAAAGCATTTCCTCCGTCCTTATTTTAAATACTTCCCCGCCTAATAGTAGAGTTTAGATTATCTAACCTATGAGGACAAGGTGCTAAACCTGGGAAAGCATAATCTTCTAAAAAATTATTTCCTAAGTTTTTTTCAAAAAAGTTAAGTATAAATGATTTATGATGTTTCAACTAGCATGAATTTTATTAAAAATAAACTAAAAAATAAAAATTTAATTACATTAGCTTTAGAAGCATAATTAACATTCATACGTATATACCAACATATAATTTTTTCTAGATGTCGGCCCTAAATTCCAAAAAGTTAAACAATAACTTACCCATCTTTTATAAGATCAAATAGCATAGTTTTGAGATGATTAGGTAGTTTAGTTGGCTTTCCACTCCAGGCAGATGTAAGTATAGAAATTCATACAATGTACTTAAAATTGGTTCGGGTAACTACTGTGTAGGATCTGAGACAAACCTCAAATCATAAGTCCATAGCCTTAAAAAAAGTAATCCCAAATATCTAATAAAATGTAAACTCAAATAAAAAATTTTCTCTCTAAAATACTAAAACCCAACTTAGGATAAATTGGAGTGTTTCTAGGAGATTCCAGACTCTCAAAGTGCTCCCTACCCTTTAATCCTTTGCCTTCCGAAAAGAACTATTCCAAATTGATCCTATCTCCTTTAAAAATTCTTCTGCTCTCATCCTTGTCTTAATCATTGAAGTCTATAGAAAATATTTGTCACTACTTTAGTATAAGGTATTCTTAGGAAATTTAATTTCAATAGGATGTAATTAACCATAATGGCTTACCTTTATGGGAAACTTGTAACCTTAAATTAAAATAATTCCTCTCTTATTTTCATAACGACAACAACATCATGATCATCAAGCCTTTGTCCCACTATGTGGGGTCGGCTACATGAATCCTTTTTCTCCATTATACATTATTAAAAGTAAAATTCACTTTTAAATCTAATAAAGAAAGACCATATATAATATTTTCTAACCAAGTATTTTTAGGTCTACCTCTACCTTTCTTAACATAAGTCAAATATAATACCTTTATTTTCCTAACTAGGTCATCGAAAGGCCATCGATTTATGTGACCAAACCATCTAAGGCAGCTCTCTCTAATATCATCTACCATTGGAGCAACTCCAACCTTTTCATGTATATGCTCATTTTGTATCCTACCTCTAAGGGTAAAGCCACTCATCCATCTGAGTATCATCATCTCTGCAACACTTAACTTAGTATTATGCTTCTCTTTTAATGGCAAACATTCAACACCATATAGCACTTCAGGTCTCACCTCCATCTTATAGAATTTTTCCTTAAGTTTGAGGGATACTTTTCTATCATATAACAAGCCCGATGCATTCCTCCACTTCAACCATCCAACTTGAATTCTGTTTATAATATCCAATCTATTTCACTATCACTATGAACAATAGGTCCAAGATATCTAAAAAGTGCACTCTTATTAATGACTTGATCACCCAAATTTACAATCCCTCACTAGGTCTATTACTATTAAAATTATACTATATATATTCAATTTTAGATATACTCAAGCGAAAACCTTTAGACTCTAAAGTTGATCTCCATAGTTCAAGTTTACCTTTAACTCCCTCTCTAGTCTTATCAACAAGAAGAATATCATCTGCAAAAAGCACACACCAAGCTACATCATCTTGCAAATGTCTAGTGAGAACATCCATGACTAAAGAAAAAAGATATGGGCTTAAGGCTAATCCTTGATGTAATCAAATCGAAATAGGAAAATACTTGGTCAAACCACCCTGTGTTTGAACACAAGTAATAACTCCTGCTTATATCTCTTTAATAATTTGAATATAAGTGTTATTAACTCCTTTCTTTTCAAGAACTCCCCATAGCACTTCGCTTGGAACTTTATCATATAATTTCTCTAAATCAATAAATATCATATGTAGATCCTCCGTATTATCTCTACTCCATCATACCTCTCAATAAATGTATGGCTTTCATAGTAGACCTACCCGACATGAATCCAAATTGATTTTGAGAAACATTAGTATCACGTCATAACCTATGCTCCATAACTCGCTCCCCTAGTTTTTTAAGTATGATACATTAACTTAATTCCTCTATAATTCATACAATCTTATGCATCACCATTATTCATAAAAATAAGAATTAACACACTCATTCTTCACTCATCTGGCTTTTTTTAGTCTTCAAAACGGTATTAAAAAGTTTAGTAAGCCAAGAAATTCCTTCATCTTGTAAGCTTTTTCACACCTCTATTGTGATATCATCAGGTCCAATAGCTTTTCCACCCTTCATTTTCTTTAAAGCCTCTCTAATTTTGTTTTTACTAATACATCGATAAAAATAGGAATATTTATTTTTATTTAGGGTACTATGGTCACTAAATCAATCGTATTTTTACAATCTTCATTAAAAGTTTAGCAAAATATCTCATCAACCTTTGTTGAATATCATCTTCTAAGAAAAGTACTTTTCATTTTCATCCTTAATACACCTCACTTGAACTAAATCCTTAATACTCCTATCTCTTTATTTGGCTAACTTATGCATATATCTTTCTGCCTTCTTAGTATCTAATCTATTATATAAATCATTAAAAGCTAAGATCTTTGCATCACATATTACTTTCTTAATTTCCTTACGTGCCTCTTTATATCTACCCCAATTATCAGAATTTTTACATCTAATCCAATTTTTAAAACAAAGCTTCCTATTTTTTATATTTTCTTGCACATTTTGATTCCACCATCAACTATTTTTATTATTATGAGTTTCTTCCTTTTGTACTTCAAGAACATCTTTTGCAATAATCTTAATATCACTAGTTACTTTTTTCCACATAATATTAACATCCTCATGCACAGACAAAATCTTAAGATCTAAAAGTTCCATATCCTATCATATTTTCATAAACTAGGAGAAAATATCTAAAAATGTAGATGATTTTAAAAACCCATTTTTCTGTTCAAACTACCTCGTAGAGTATAATTTTCACCTTTTGAGGTGACATGATACAATCGTTGTGATGTTTGATAATAAAAAGGAGAATTTTTAAAATCACATTTTCATCTTTAAATATTATTGTGGAATGAGATTTTCATCTTTCAGATGCTTTGTTTTTCCTCTATATGTATTTGATTATGAAAGTGAATGATTTCTAAAATCCTATTTTTGTATTTGAAATAAGTGTAGAATAATTTATCTATATTTAAAGATAGTATTTTATTCTAAATGCCATATTCGATTACAAGAATAAGAATGCCCTATTTCAAAATTATTTTCCCATAGTGGTATGATATGACCACTTTTGAGGTTGAATTATGTTATTTATATAGGCTCATATAGGGTTATCACATTAGGTAAAAATTATTATAAATTTATTCTTTTTTATTTAATTTATCTCTAAATTATAGGATTTAAGCTCAATGATAATCTTTACTCCCTACATTTTATGCATAGATAAATTATCATCAAAGCTCAACTCTTTTTTTTTTTTTTTTGAAGGATGCCAAAGCAATAACATTAAATAAAAAATATTACAAACTACTAATAGAATCATATTCATCCATCAATAAATGAAAAAAAGGAGGAATACTACATAAACTAACATCATCCCAAACAAAACTATAACTAAGACGAATGTTAGCACAAAGATTAGCTAAGTTATTACAAACCCTATTCACATAATTAAAAATAACATAATAAAAATATTTAAGAAAAATAAGATCCTCCAACTAGTTCCCAACTATTCCACCCTTCGATTTTTTAGATATAAAATGAAGAAACTTGATGAAATTAACGTTATCATCTTCAAATATGATCCCTTTATATTCTAACATCCACTTCTACAAGATCCAACTCAATGAATAAACAACTAACAACTCCAAGTGGTATACGTCCCAATGAAGCCCACTGAATCTAAATGCCAATAAGAAGCTTCCTCTGTGATATCTGAAAACACCCCCAAATCATAAACAATAAGGGGATCAAGGGATTTCCCCTTGGCATCAACAAAGATAACTTATAACATAAAGAGTAAGAGGCTCAAGGGACTTTTGGTGTTAGTATTCAACCACAAAAAAGAATTATCTATTTACTTACCACTATCCTTCGGCAAAACATAAAACCACAGCTAACCACTAAAGCTTGTATTGCTAGCTATTTGGTAAACTTATATCTATTATTATCAGAGTGATGAACTTCATGAGTTTTATCTTCCTTCATGTGATATTATCTACTTTATGGGAAACCATGGATTTATAGCTTTAATCACCCCTACCTTGGTAGATTTATTTTTGTGAACTATTATTTGAAAGACATTTTGTATAATACTCTAGCACTAATTTATCCTCTCAATGATAATCTTTACTCCCTACATTTTGAAAGACATTTTGTATAATACTCCAACATTAAAGGTTCTAAGTGAGAAATTAGAAGGTTAGGTTATTATATTTTCAATCTCTCTTCTCCTCTAGCAAAAGAGAGAACATGACAATACTACCTTCTAGTGAGAGCAAAGACATCAATCATCATAGCTTCTTGGTGAGTTTGTTCTTGTTTCTTTAAGCCTTTCCTCTATCACTTTTTTTTCTCCTCTAATACTTAAAAAAGGGAAAAAATAGTCCCTAACTTAAACTAAATAGGCTATAAAGGGAATATTATCGAAAGTAATAACACTAACTAAGTTGAAGTTACTAACATTACTAGTGTAATGCACCATAATCTAAATCTAGAAGAATTACATTTTTTTATCATCTCAATCAAGAATTAGAGCTTACAAATTACATTCAAAAAATAAAAATAGTGGAAAATATAATTACATTTATATTCATTCAATATTTATAGTTTTGAGCTAGAGTCTCAAAATAATATATATAATAATCATGATGTACAACCAATAACAGTCTATCACTGCAAATACATCATGACTATAAAATAACAAAAAATTAACAGACACAGAAAAACCCTAAGCTTGCTTCTTACACCATCCTACCTCTACAAGATCCTTACCCTTATCTGAAAATATGTAAAAAGAAAATAATAAGTATAAAAGCACAGCAAGCTACCAATATTTACTACTGAAGTCAATGCATTAAATAGAACTAGTAAACATATAACTCTGGAAACATGTAGTAGTCAATATGAACAATTTTTGTATATCATGTAATTAATATATAGTATTATTTTATACATATCAACCATATCCTTATATTATATCATATGGTCATATTTGTACCCTATTAGTCAATTACATATCAATTATGCTAGTTAATCAATCATTCTCATCAATTAATCATATCATCAATCAATCAATCATCATATCTCATGTCTCACATATCATTAGCCTTATCAATCATTAGTCTTATCAGTCATCAATCATCAGTCACATATATCATCAATATATTATATATGTTATCGATCTATTTATCATATTTGTCATATTTAGTACCAGTCTATTACAATTATCATCGTTCTATAACATCTGTTATCAGTCTATCACATCTTTTGTCAGTTTATCTATCACATCTACTATCAATCTATCTATCATATCTGTCAACAATCTATCTATCATATATGTCACCGATCTATCTATTGTATCTATCATTAATCAATCATAGTTTTTATCGATCTATCTATCCTATCTGTTATCAGTCTATGATATTTTTCTTCAATCAATCACATATATTATCGAATTATCTATCATATTTATCATCACTCTATCTATCATATATGTAATATCTATTAACTATCATTAGTCTTCACCTATCTGTCATTTCATTAGTCATCCATCATATCTATCATCCAGAATGTACATATAAACTATTAGGTTAAACTAACATATGAGTATGAATACAGAAATACACATTCATCAATGTCCACATAAGTCACATTTACCACCTCCCACTTACATAGAGTTGGTGCAAAGCAGAATATATTTTCAGCACAAAGTTATTAATTCAAAGCCAACACATAATCAAGTGAAAAGCAGAGCCAAAGAAGAATAATGTATTTTTGCAAATTAAAGTTATTAGAGCCAACACAAAATAGAGTAATCCATAGTAGAGATGTAATTGCATTGGGCCCTAATACGTAATCCAAAGTGCACTTTCATTTTCAATTCAAAGCTTCAGAGTTCCATGAAATGCGTAATAATGAAAATGTAATACATAACTAAGGAATAACATCAGTCTCATCTTTTATCAATCTTATTTATCATCTATCTTATAAGTTACAATCGTCATCAACCTCTTGTTAGTCATATATTAATCAATAGTCTCATATCAATTATATCAGTATCAATCCCATCTATCTCATCTTGTACATCGGTTTATTCATTTTTGTAAGTTCTTACATATATAACATCATTAATTTATATCATGTATGTCCTAATAGCACATAGACATCATGCATTAGATCTAGACATTGTGTTCATCAATATGCTTGTATTATGCAAAATGTATAATAACTATATGCATATCGTGTCTCATATCTAGATTTAGTGCATTAGCTTATGATCATTTTGTACCCAAATTTAGTATATTAGCTCCTGATCATTTTGTACCCAGTCTTACTCTTCTGATTTCAAATAAAATGTCATATATGCCAAACTATATGGTTAAATTTTAATATAAATTAGTCAAAACAATCAGATAATAATATCTATCACATTTCAAAACTTACATAGTGAAATATCTTTAGAATGGGAGATACCACTTTTTTTTTTATCAAATTTAGGAGAGAGAAATATACCAAACTCAAAATCATTGAAAATAATAAAAAAACATACAATGATCATATTACTTTTCATAACATAAGCAATGGACAAATAAGCCCAAAAAAGCCTTCTCTCTCCTCTCCTCTCTACCTGTTCTCCTCCTTTCTTTCCTTCCCGCCAAGGCAAATGGAATTGGGAGGGATGGCATGGAATAATTAGATTAAGATATTTTAATATTTAATATCCACTATTCTGAACTAGCACCACGACATTCAACTTTAATTCCAGTGTCGCTACACTCCTTGAAATTTCCAGATTCTCCTATAATGTCCTTACTTGAGACCCGTCGCTACGGCGAAGCTGTCAAGCACCAAAGCACTCACTCAAATCCATTTTTTTATCAAAAAATTTAAGACCTCAACGCTGGGGCACCGCCAACCCCATCGTCGCATTGCTCACAGAGCAATTTTTCTCCAGTGAAGCTTCAAAAGCAAGAGCAGTAATCGATTTTCCCGAGAACTTACAGTTTAATTCCAATTGATCAGAATTCTGACCGTTATTGATCGGGATGTTAGAAATGATTTCCATAAGCTGTACACCAAAACATTCTTCCAGCTTATAGAAATGATTTCCATAATGCTAAGATGCTTGACTATGAGTAATATGCTTAATGACTCACTAATGTAATTTTTTTAATTAAAGCTCATAAAACTATGAATATGATGTTTATTAACTAAGGTGTAGGTTTGAAACAATCTATATAAACACTTTCTTGTGAATAAGACAACCAATCAAACACTAAATTCACACTTCAAGCCCCATAAGAAGGCTATTGATTTTCTTTTTTGCTTTTAGTTTTATACAAATATTTTACCTTATGGTTAATTTCATATTATTTATATTTTAATGACAAAAATTTTAGCTTCTTAAGAGTTAGTCCAAACCATTATAGACCAAATATATGAAGAAAGCTAGGAAAAAGTATATTTTACACTGACACCCAAAGTAAATAAATAGTCATTAAAAAAATAAGAATATAAATGCGAGACTTGATTAGTTTACAAATTTTTTAATTTTAGCACTAAAAAGTAGTTTTAAGAAGCAGTAAGAAAACCGTCCCAAATGAAACTTAAGGTAAACTCATACATACATCACATATACAATACTCAAATTCAAGACCTCTTGATTAATAGTCAAAGCTCTCAACCAACAGATCAAGCTAAGTTGCGCCGATCAACCATATTCCTCTTTTTTATTCAAACTAGATAATATCCTAAAGCATTTTTATTTCATCTCTATGAACACTTTATGAGAATGCTCTCAGGCTAACAAAATTACATATTTACAACATTGCTGTTTTGAATTAATGACTACAATTAGGACTTCCAGTCAAATTGTGAATCATAATAAAATCAATGCAAAGAGATGATGACAATAACGATAACATCAAGTTTTTATCTCACTACGCGGGATCCGCAAAATCACTGCAAAAGAATTGTTTTATAATCCTCTTACAACTAAAAGCAGCAATTGCATCTCAACTGCAATTTTCTGAGAGATGAAATGAATAAAAAACCAGTAATAAACATTACCTCATACTTCAAAAGAAAATAGATGTCTGCAATGGAAGTGGAAGTTAATTAAAGTGCAAGCATCTGTTTACATAAATTTTGATCCTAGATAAGAACTGAATGCAAAGCCACAAAATCATAAAGTTAACTGCTACAGATGAAATGAAGTCCAGCAGCCAATGAGCAAAACTGGATGGATTCCTTAATATCTCTTTCAACTATACTATATCCTTCCTATATAACTCCAGAAAAAATGCTAATATTTGTACAATCTCTACCTATGCTCAAATATTGAAAAAATAAATAAATAAATTTGTTCAACGAGTAATGACCAGTTGGGGTTTTTTTGAACAATTCTAGTAATAGAAATTGGAATCCCTATGACTCGGAGCATCCTTACAGAGAACTGAACGTACTTCCATTATGGAACTTGGAGGCTCCATATCCTTTTCCACTACATTTGCAAGCAATTGTTGCATTTGTGATGCAAATGTATCATTCAAAATCTGCATTACAAACTTCTAATTAAACTTAAAAAGATGAGCATTAAGGTAGAGTAAGATGAGAAATCTTGATCAAGATCTAAAATGCTAGATTTTGAGATAAAATGAGGCATTACTTACAGAAACTGTGACTCTTGCACTTTTATACCAAGATCTGTTCTTCTTATCTTCTAGGCATGTTAGAACATCCTAAAACAACGCAACATTAAATTACTAATAAGCTCTAATTTTGGGGGAAAAAACACAAATTAAAACCGATTTTCAATGCATGAACATATAATAGAGGCATTTGACATGAACTTGGAAGGATTTTTTGAGAGTTCATGTTTCATAGAATAATACAACACCTATGTGATATGAGATACCTGTCCCAGCCTATCCCAGAAACATCGGCATAATGACACAAAGACGGGCATCTCAAAAATTGTATGAAGGTGATATATTATCTCTACAAGTTGATCCTTCAGTGGTTGCATCCTGTTCCTGATGTCAGATTCGGCCATGAAGTCCTTTGAATACCGGATAATCTTCTTCAATTTTGTAGCTCTTTGTGAATGACTCTGTAATGTATATGTTGAAACAAGTTTATGAGAAGCCTGACTTTGTTTATGATTATTCATCATTCAATCACACTGGTAAAAATGATATCTAGTAAAAACATGACTACAAGCTCGCTTGCATATATGAAGGCATAAAGCAATAGAACTATGTAACGATCATTCTAGCTCCATTTACTCCACTTACTGTGCCTTCAAGATGATCTGCCAGTAATTACTGCCAAGAGCACATCAATAGAATACATAAACAAGCATGTAATCTCATTTGCTTCCAAATAGATTATTCATCAAAACTCAAGGCACAAGGTTTTTGATGTAGGATGACATTACCTAAAAACTTTCTTCAAATATAAACAAGTGATTAATTGAAGAGCATTCAACTTAAATACTTCCATATGAATGTACTCACATTCAACACAAGCTTTTCCACAATTGCTTGAAGGTAGATTCGAAGCTTTGCTCTTAGTGTCACTGTAACTTCACTAAGCTGTTCGCCAACAGAATTATTTACCCCAGCAGGCACATAAGACGCCCAGGACTTAAAATGCTCTTCCACGTTGGGGTGCAAAACATCAAGCAATCTTTTAATACTATTCAACAGAAGTCCAAGCTGACGAAAAGATCAAAACTTTAGAAATATAGCAGATGCACAATGGGAAAGACAGAAACGCAGAAAGAAAGCTCACATCATCATGCACAGTATAAGGGCCTAAATGACTGCGTTTCGCCAGTTTTTGCACATATTTGAGTCCAAATTTCTTGGGTGACAGAGCATCTTTCAAGGGAGCTAAAGCATCAGCATACTGCCTCTCTAAAGCCTCAATTACTGATTTCTCAACTTCTGCAATTACCTTTTTATTTTTGAAGGAAAAAAGGAGAATGAATCCATAAGAAGACATCAAAAGCTGGATAAAACACAGATGAGAAAGTAAGGAAATTCAATTATAAAGCAATGGATTAAGTTTTCACACATTCTCAAGAGGGGAAGTGTATTCTGGCCAGCGACAAATGATAACATCATACTCTTTGAGAGTATTCCTCAGTAGGTCATAGATTTCATCAACAAATGGAGTTGTCAAATGCTGCGTTGTGGCAGCAGACCATTTTACCTAGTCAAAGTTCCATTGCGTCATGTAAGCATATATTTGCACAAAAGCAAAATAAAAAAAATTAAAAAAAAAATCAATGGCCAAACATTAATGATAGAGCAGATCGTAGATAAACATTTGAGGCCCATTTAAGCCATAAGAAGCGGAATAAACATAGAAAAAGCACAAGGTTAATATTTCACCGAAAAGCATGAAACAAAAATGACCAAAAGACTGTTTCCTTTAAGTAACCAAGTTCGTAATGGTCATAGCTATTATTGCAGCTCTGCACAACCTAAGGGTGACTTAGAGCAAACTATTAGGACTTAAGAAGTACCCTGGTAGATGTAAGAAATTTGAAACACCGTATGGAAAAATCATCCCACCAAAGAATCCGGCTAAATAAAATTTAATGGATGTTGATGAAAAACACATAGATAGCACTATATACACCAAAAATAAACTAAAAAAAGGCAAAATGTGAATGCAAACTAAGTTTCTCATACTTTAATCCACACATGAATTGGAGAGAATATGTTGTGTGCTTCATTCTAATATTTGTGTAATATTTATACAATTTAGGAGAGCTTCTAATAGGAAATATATCAAAACAAGGAATATGATAGGAAGTAGGGGGCTCTTACATCCAAATTGATAATAAGTAGGTGCTTTTTCAACCAAATCAGCGAGCTATAATGAAAAATTGGGAAGAACACACACCACAAAACTATTTATTGCAAGAAACTCAAAAGAAAATAAGAAGATATAGTTGGATCCTCAATTGAAGTGGAAAATCTGGCTCTCCCAATCTCTAGCCAGCAACAATAGCCCAAATAAAACCTAAGAACTCTCCAAATTTTTGCAAACACGGGATAAAACCTAACCCTAGGGTAAACAATATATTTAAAGCATATAAAATATAGTTAATACCAAAACAATCTCCTAATTTAATTTTCCCTCCTAATCCCCTCTTTAATTTCTTCTTAAATGTTTCCCTTGATTGCTACTGGACTGCTGGGCCCACTCCAATTAAACAGGCGGAAGCCTGTTCCGCCTAAACATGCAAAAACCTATTCTGCCTAAACAGTCAGAAAATCCTCTTCTGCCTAAACAGGAAGAAACGCCTCTTCCTCCTCAATAGGCGAAAACGTCTAACAAAATAATGATTATAATAATTCGTAGATTGATGAGGTATAACTAATAATTCCAAGGATAATTAAGGTGGTATAAAATGAATAAGGTAGTTAAATAGTTACAAGGTTTGATGGAGTATTGATGGAGGCAAAATTAATAATGAATCATTAATAGAGATTGACCCCCTCCCCTTCTAAGAAAAAAAGAAGAAGTGAAGTTTCAATGTCAATTTTTGAAATATTATTGTTGATAATCCATTTGCGAGAATGTTTATAAGTTTCTCATCTATGATGACAAATAGAGTACATATTAGAACATAGTTTAACTTCTATTTATAAAATGTCTATCCTCTTCAGTATGCTTTGTTCAGTCATGTTACACAAGATTATATGCAATCTTGATGGACGACTTATTGTTATAACAGAGCCATAACATTGATGGATGACTATATGACATTTTAGAGAATTTAATCTGTGTTCAACAATGGTATTCAATGACATTTTCGAAGCTAAATTTAAACCTGTGTGTTTATATGCGCAACAATATTATTAAAAGCCTACTTTTTAGTGAAGCAAAACTATGTGTTGGCTCAATGCATCACTATCCTAAGAAGGATAAACTCCTGTTGACCCGTAACTGTGTACAAAAAAAAATCCAAATTGCGTACCTATCCTGCGTCGAACCTTGCACGTCGTCGCCATGCGCCGAACCTTGCACGTCGTCGCCATCCCATGCACGTGCGATGTCGCGTCTCACCATAACGCCACGACCTACTCCTCGCGTCGTAAAATACCAAGGAAAATGAAGGCTCCTGACTCTTTTTTTTTTCTGCTCTTTCCCTTGCGTGTTCCTTCGGCTTTTCGTGGTTGTTCGACGTGACCCGTTAATTATAATTGTTTGATTAACTATAATTAATTTCAATTAATTATAGTTAATCATTAATTAATTATAATTACAATAAATTTACTAATTATAATTAATTAATAATTAGTAATTAATTATCAATCATAATTATTTAATTATTATTATAATTAATTAAAAAAAGAAGAAGAAGCATAAATTCTCCTACCTTGCCTCGACCCACGAGCCAACACCATCATCTTCGTCACCCTTCGCAAAGGTAAAAATTTCTAACTTAAATCCTGCTTTCGATGCTTGCGATGAGCTAGAAAACCTCCCTACGTATTCACGTAGCATGGGGGGAGGGAAACCGGTGCAACGCTTGCAACGAGGTGAGTAATTCCTGGAGCGCTCATGTAGCGTGAAGGGGATAAAAATAAATACTCATACGTTGGAAAACGACTGTGATCTTTTCAATAGGTACTGAAGACCCCTAAGCGCTCATGTAGCGTCTTGGGGATTGAAGAAAATGCAGTTGCGGTGTCTATGAACATCAACATGAAGCGCTCATGCGGCGTGGAGGGGAAGTTTACCTCTTGGTTTTTCCCCTAAATGGGGGAAACGTCGGGAGGCTACCGAAATTCCGACTGAAGACACAGGGGACCAGAACAAAATTTGAATGACAGTGGACCTAAAACAGAATGAACTTGGGATATGAATTGAACATTAAATAAGCTTTACTTAGATTCAAACTTAAAATGATAATGAACAAGTTGAGGACCAAAGTTTGAATTCAATATGACTACAAGGGACTTGGACTCCAACTTGAACAAATGAAAGGAAATCTAATTCAATTTGAATAATTGAACTTGCAAACTTTTGAACATAAAAGGATTTACAAATATGGACTTTAACTTAATTTGAACCAAATATAAGAACTTAAACACAGATCAATGAATAATCAAGGGTCCAAAATTTGAGCTAAGTGGGACTTGAGCTTGAACAGTAGAACAAAGGTTGAATAAAACTCAACCAAGAAGAACTTAATTTGAACTTGTACTATGGAGCCAAACTGGACTCAAGGAATTTGAACTTCGAGCCTAAGGCAAGTGATAAGTTTGATCAAACAAATGAACATTAACAAATCAAATTGAAGGTGTAAGAACTTGCTCATATACAACGACTCATGATGAATTAAAAGTTTACGTCCCATTCAGAAGCAACAAACCATATGAAGATCACTGAGTTATCATAAGATTCATGTTGAATTGCTAAACACCTACTTGTGAGCTAATGTAACAAATAACGATCAACCTATAGGGAGTATATAACATGAGTGCATGTTATTCATCTTAATCATGGATGTCATATTCACAAAGAATATATAAAGAACATGAAATGAATTGCAAGGCTTCCCTCCAATCAATGTCAACCAGCTCGTAGATGAATATAGTAGTTATCTACAAACACGAAAAGTTGAAACATATAAGCATGGTAGGCTGCTAATGAATGCGATGATTTGCTAGCTAATGTGCACGAAGGGGATATGCTCCAGAGATGATGAGTCTCCAATGCATATGGATACTCATGTGAGGTGTTATTCATAAGAAATGATAGAAGGAACATTCGGGTGCAGAACAATATACCTATGGGTAGCAATTAACAACATGTAGTGAATGTTATAATACTCCTACAATCAGCAATAATCCACTGCTAAGCAAATATACTGGCTCCCTACAAGCAAGAGCAAATGGTATGTGGTAAAGTGCAAATATTTACGGGGTCGTAGGAGACGCATCATATGCATTATGTCTCATTTGCAAGTAAATATCAGATGAAATGTAACAAATGCAAGCATCCACGGGCCACTATAGAAGACTCGTGGTATACCTAGTCTATTGTCCACAAGCAAGATACAAAGTGACTGTATCAAGTGCAAGTGCTTACGAGTTACAGTGGGAAACTCATCGTGCATACAATAGACTAGCAAAATTGGTTGGAGAGCTCTCTAAGCTTTATAACTACTTGGTTCTTCCAGATCTTCATGAAAATTTTCAAGAATTATCTAGCAAAATCTTTTTCCCAATATCTTCTAGGTATCCATCATACTATGGAACAAACTGGCGATGTATCATCTTTTAAGAGATCCTCTAAATCAGGGGGCTTTTCTTGAGTATTGCTTTTATCTCCTATGCTGAACTCCAGAAATCTCCACCTCAGATTAGCCATTTTTTTATTTTAATGTCTACTTTCCCACAACCGTCCTAAACTCATCCAACAATTGTAGTTATTCTTTTGCACATGGATAAGCTGCAGGGAACTTACTCCCCATTTGATGGTGGGCATTTGCAATAAGTGGTTATTGTAGGGGTTATTCTTTGTTGCCAAAGAATTGTGTAGGTTGAGCAGAACTGTGTACTGCCCAAAAACTCAACCCAATTATTTTGTCCATCCAAGACTGTTGCAAGTGTCCCTCCAACAAAATATCACTCCTCTCTATTTGTCCAATTTTTCAAGATGGTTCACTAAATGATTGAGATGCTTAGTTCCTTGGGGCGTTTTTAGACTATTTATTTCAACTTAATAAGGTCAGATATGCGGTTAATACAATATAGCATCCTCGAGTATGTTGTGAACAAAAAATACCTTGTCTTGCTTGCATGACTCCAGCAACTGCAAGCGTTTATCTTGAATCCAGATTATAATGTACAGGTGAAAGAGCTCTTTCGCATCAACACCACCCTTTACATGACTGCATAAATTATTAAAAACAATAAAAAAGTAAGCCATGCAAAGCTAAGGTGTAACGGCGTATAGAATGGAACATCCAGTAAAACTACATGTCATCACCACAATTACCATATATTCCAGTTAATGAGATCCTTCTGAATATCTGCTGCGGCAATTACTAGGTCTACCACATGTGGTGAAGGACTAGTGGGGGGACATGCAATAAGAAATTCACGCAATCGATTACAAAGTTCCACGCTATAAATTGAAGCTGATATATTCTTCAGATCTACAAAACTGGAAAAGGTAAAAAAAAGAAAACAAGTTGGCTTAATTGGATCTAACATAATGATATAAAAGCTCCAACTGAAACAGGTAAAACAGTAGTAGCAAGTGATTGGAGTTTTTATAGCAGAAGAGTAACTAAAGTCCAGAGGAATAACATAAGCAATTGTAAGTTGTGGTAAAAGAAAACGAAGTAAAAACAGAATATGAATGCTAGTATGATGATAAGTTGCATCAACATCAGCGCTGGTGAGCATATAAAATAGAGCAGTAGAATAAATTATCTAGTGATCCATGACATAGTTAACACAGGTTTCTTGAGTAAGCTGCCTCTATCACACCATCAGCAGCGCATTTATAGTGCATGCCTTCAAATTCATCGACTTATACAGAAAACCAAGCAGAGATACGCCTAGAATATGAAAGACAACTATCCATGCAAAGATTTGCAGGACAATCAGAGGAGCGTTAACTAGAAACTTGTAGAAGGATTCAACAGCTACTATTAACAGAATAACCCACAAAAAACTCTCAAGGGTACCATGCAAGAAGATTTCAGTTGCAAACGATTACCCTTATACTTCACTACCCTCTTCTTTTCTTTCTTTCGGGGTTTCATGATAGCAAGTACTTTTTTTATCAAAAATGTAAAAGAAATATCTGACACCAAATATGCTGCTAATGTTCCTGTTGACCTCCATGTGCACTTCAAAATTAAATCCAAGCGAATGCAAAAACAATAACGACTAACAGACACAAAGTCGCGGGGAACAAATGTCAAGGTGCCTTGGTTGTGGTCTCATCATCTATACTTCGTCGATTGCAAACACATCGCATCAATGCATTCATGATATCAAATTTATCAAAGAAGCATAGTTCGCTCGCGACTCCAGAAAGGAAAGTTCAACAGCAGTTGATTCGGATTTAGACGAATCAACAGAGCTAGGGATGAAGATCAGCATGTCAAAAACCTGGAGGCACAAGTCACGGATATTTTGCTACAGGTTAAAGAAATGTAAGAGCGCTTTTGAATTTCAACAAAAAGATTAATATAAGGAATTTTGAATTTCAGGAAAACTTTTGAGATTCAGTTGTCTGAGAATTCAATGAGTCAGAAATGGAATAAAAACTGATTTTCAAATTTGATGATCAGTTGCAGTTGTCTTTTGATCATCCTGCTTTGCTCCTGGGGACATGACCAAGTTTGGGAAGGTTTTGAAGACATGGAGGTTCTTTTCCAGGGTCCTACACATTCAAAGGCTAGGTCCTTGGAAAACCAACCTTCACGTGAAAAGAAAATTTTGGAAATAAATTTGCCCGCCAGGGAGAGGTTACCTACTCATAGCAGTAGGAAGAGGGTGGCTGAGTTGTCTCCAAAAGCTCTAGCCTCTTGACCTTCTGTCTTTAATAGACTGACCTTTCTAAAGATCCTGAAGTCAGATGAAAGACAAACAACTTTGACCCCACTATTGCTTAAGCAGAAATTTGTTAAGAAAGAACTTGAGCCAAATCAGTTTCTAGTAGTTATCCCAAGTGTTCTAGAGCCTGGGGGTTTGTTTCAGCCCAGTCAGTATGAGGAAGGTGGCAGTTCTATTTATGTTATAACTAAATTTCAAAAAAGAAATAAATACAAGAGATTTAAAAAAAGGATGGAGAAGGAAGAGTAAGCTGAGTTGGACACTGAGATGATGGACCTCTCTCCATTAGCTGAGGGGAGTAGGTTTTATCCTCTTTCTGTGTCTAGGGGAGAGGATGATGTTAAGAAGATAGCTGCATTACCCACAAGGCCTCCATTTAGAATTTCCAAAAGCACTCATGAAGAGAGGAGAAAGAAGTGGGAGAAAAATATAAGGAGGATATTTCAAATGGTAGCTGATCAACTCCACACAACAAAGGGGGAGGTGATCAAGGCTATGAAAACACAATCACAAGGGAAGGATTTTGCTGAGTTACTTTTGAGAGAGGATAGGGATCCTGAAGATAGTAGGTTGATTGTTCAACCATCCCAGAGGGACAGACGTATTTTCCAAGTAACCAGCAGTGTCAGCATTGGCAGATGGGTATGATTCTAAGCCTCACCAGAAAAGACTGTTTAGTGAGTAGATTGTTCTGTTTGAGAACTCAGTAGCACCAAATTAGGTCCATGGTAGACCAAAGGTTGATCACCCTGATCGCCAAGTGGTCCCTCGAACCTCCCTTTCTAGTTCTAATAGATCTGAGGTACTCAATAGGTTTAGAAGGCCTTCACAAGAAGATAGACTTCTTATGCCCCATGATGAGTCACTCTCCGGGGGTCGCATTCAGACTCCACCTTTAGATGAGATAGCAAGAGGAAATAAAAAACCCCAAAACTCCACATCTGGGGTGAAGAATGCATGGAGACCCAAGATAGTAGCTCCATCTGTGTTACACTCTTCCCCTCCTACCCATGTTAACCCCAAAGACAAAGGGAAAGCACCTATGGAGGTCAATAGCTATGAAGAGTATCATCCCCCTCATGTCAACCCCTCAACAGGCAAAACCATTAAAGAAATGGAGTATCTGAAAGATAGCCTTAAGAAGATTGATGAGGATGAAGAGAGGGAAAAAGAGAAAGAAAAACATAAAAAATTGCTCGAGGACTTTAATCCTGATGAGGATGATCTTATGGATGAAGAGGATATCTATGTTCTCCACAATAACAAAAGAGGATCCTCTCTTCTAGGAGACCCTCATATAGATGAGTTGTTGGACATGCAAGTAGAGGAGGAAGGGAGTGAAAATCCTCATATCCGTGCTTTGCTTCAGTAGTTGAAAGATAAAGATGCTCAGCTCAATGACATGGCTAAGAGATTAGATGAAATGGCCTCTACCATGACAGCCCTTACCACTCAGCTCTTGGGTCCTCAAAAGACCCCAGACTTAGTAGATAAGCCTCTCACCGATGCAAAAAAGGCCAAGGAGGTAGTACAGATTGATGAGGATATTGGGAGTCAAGAAAAGAATGAGTCAGGATCAATAAATATCCATCCTTCAAAGGAAGATTTGAAGGATTTTATTAGTCAGCAGGTTAAGGAGTCCATGGCCCATAGTAAGGGGAATCATTCTATTTAAAGAGGAAGACCTTATCCTGAGGAGTTTGACTTGGTGCAGTACCCCAATGGTTTTGTTGCCCCTTCCTATAAGCATTTTGATGGAGTGGGAAAACCGTGCCGGCACTTAGCTCATTTTAGAGTTAAGTGTTGTAATGTGGGAAGCAATGATACTCTTCTCTTCAGGCAGTTTGTGAGCAGCCTTTTAGGTATTCCTTTAGGAGAGATGCTATAAAGAAGATCTTTAAGTCATTAATTCAAGAAGATAATTTTCAACTCCTCAAACCCAAAAGACCAGCAGATGGGTATAAGAGCAATGAGCCAAAATATTGCTCTTATCATAGGATGTTTGGGTCATGTTTTAGAGGATTGCTATGTCTTTAAAGATTGGGTTGAAAATGAGTATAAGTCTGGTAGGATGGTCTTCCTTATGCATACTTAGCAAACCCATCATAGGGATCTGCTAAGGTTATTCATATGGAAGTAATTCCTACCAAAGGGAAAAAAGTAGAGTCAGCCATTGCAGTTTCTTCTTCAGCAGTGTCCAGTCGGAAAGGTAGGGTTGATTTGCTTAACAGATGCAGAGGGTTGGGAGTTGTCTTTGTCCAAATCTTCACTAAAAATGTTAGACAAATTATCTAATACCCCGTTGGAGTTTCCAAAAGGAACTCAAATACCCACCAAAATGGCCTCATTTGGAGTTCCCTTAAGTAACTCAATGAGTCCTTCACCCTTGAAACATCATGAAAAGAGAGTTTTAATGGTGAAGGGAAAAGAAAAGGAATAACCAACTTTTAAAGCCAAACAGGTTATCCTTCCAAAGAGTAAGGGGAAATCCCCTAAACCTATCACTCTTTCTGATTTCATGTATGTTTCGAAAGGTGTTAATGAAATGAACCATCCTTCCACGTACGTGCAATTTGTTCATTCTGAATCTGATAATGAACATGTAATTGAATCTTCTCAAATTTTTGAATCAAGTGAACCAAGTTCTGATGATGATCTACCCTTGTACAAAATGCAGGGAGTAGAGATTATCATTGAGCCCGAGTCACCTGACTTAGAGATAACTCAAGCAAAGGAAGAATCAGATTATGAAGTTTTGGTTGATGTGACCTTAACTTCTGAGCATGAACAAATAACATAAATAAATCTCAGAAGTGGTCGTATTGTACCATCTCCAATGGCATCCAAGAAAGATAAAGGAAAAGAACTCATCAGCTAAAATGAGGGTGTGGTTCCACCAACACTTGTTGTACAAGAGCAAGTGGGTGGTGGACTACCAAAAGTGGACTATAATGTATTAGCTCACCTTAGGATACTCCCTGCGAGGCCTAGTATATATGATGCACTAGTACTTTCTCCTGAAATGCGAGAGGCTTTAATCAAGGCTCTACTTGATCCTAAAATTTGTTTAGCTCAACTCGCAGAGTGTTTCTTTGAAGAGCCTTTACACTTTAAAGAAGTACCTGGAGTAACCTTTTCTGACGAGGATTTACTCCTAAGTACTTCAGATCATAATTGTTCACTTTATATAACTGTTGATATTGATAACTTCAAGTTGAATAGAGTAATTGTTGACCTAGGTGCATAGATCAACATAATGAGCCTAAAAACTTTAACCCACTTCAATGTTGACACGCGAAAATTAAGTTCTGACAAAATGATGTTGCGTGACTTCAATGAAAAGGGGCAAAGGGCTTTAGGCTCCGTTACTTTTTCACTTTTGATGGGGGATTTGAGAACTGAAGCTAAATTCCATATCATTGATTTTGAAACTTCATTTAAAACACTTCTTGGTAGGCCTTGGCTATATGAATAGAAAATGGTTCCTTCCTCTCTACAACAATGTATGAAATATAAACGGAATTGCGTAGAATACTGCATAAAGGGAGATTTGAAATCATTTAGTGTACATAAAGTCGGGAAATACGAAGATGCTTCTTACTATGTTCCAAAGAGGTTGTCAATGTTTTGTAGATCTGTGGTGCCAACTGAATATCAAGTGGGAACACATACACTAGAAGAAAAATCTCCAACACTTGCCCAAGACTTCCCTCAAGAGGAACTTGAGAAAAAGATTAGATGGAATCCTGCAGCTTCTTCAGCACGACAAGGAGGTAGGATGACACAGCGTGCCCGCGGAAGAGATCGTGGCAGAGGAGGCAGAAGTCATGATGAGTGGAGGATGAGGGCCACCACAATCCCATCTCCACCACCTACTCCATGAAGGCCCATCACCCATGTAAGTTCAGGGTACAATTCAAAGGCTAAGTCAAGTGTGATGGGCAGTTCAACCAAGAACCATGAATTAAACAGAGATGCAGCTTCAAAATGGGTAATAACTGAAAAGCCTATTTGGAACATTAAAGAAAATCTCCCACGTGGTGAAGATACCTCTCCAAACGAGATGTCTGATTTCACTACATATGAAAAGTTGAATGAGTTTGCAAAGAGTTTAACTTCCTTGTTTGAAAGTATAGTGGATGATTTAAATGTATGTGTTGCACCTAAGTTAGAAGAAGAGGTGGGGAAGGGCGTGTCTTTAATAAAGCACATCAACCCTCAAGTTCAAAAGTGGGTGTAGAACTTGAGGATCTTTCATTGAATGAAATGATAGAACTACCTTTTGATTGGTATCCTGCTGGTGTCAAAAGTTTAATTGGAAGAGGTTTAGCTCCTTCTATGTGGTCCAAGGGCAAAGCTCAGAACTTTGAAAATCTATGGAAGTCCAAATATAAAGTGAAGATAAATAGATTGGTGTTGGCTTTGGTACTGTCGGGCCAATGGATGATGATGATTACTGTTTGGTTGTCACTAACAATCTGGAGGTTGATATGATCTTCACAGAGACCTCCGACATTGTTGGGAGGTCATGTTTAGGAAACATTATTGCGTCCTCCCACCTGACGTAGAGATGCGTCCTCCCACCGCCAAAAACTCGGTTTTTGCTCGGTATTGTTAGGTATTATTTGGTAATAACGAGGAATATCATCATGTGAAGACCAATACCGAGTTATACCGAGCTATACCGAGCAATACCGAGCACATACCGAGTTTTCTCTAGGAAAAACTAGGTATTTTTTTGTATTGCTCGGTATTGCTCGGTATAGCTCGATATAACTCGGTATTGGTCTTCACATGATAATATTCCTCGTTGTTGTTTGGTATTACTCGGTATTTGCTTGGTATTTCTCATTTTTTAGCACAATTTTAGCTCTGGGAGGACGCATCTCTACGTCAGGTAGGAGAACGCAATAATTTTTGTTTAGAGACTACCAATGACTTAGATTACCTTCAAATTAGGGATGCATCCCCTGAATTTGAAGAAAAAATCAAATCAACAATTGATGAATTTAAAGAAATCAATTTGGGCACTGAAGAAAATTCACACCCCACTTTCATATATGCATTGTTAAACGAAAATGATGTCGATGATATGGTACAACTCTTGCCAGAATTTAAGGATTATTTTACATGGAGTTATGATGAAATACTAGAATTAAATCCAAATATAGTAGTCCATAAACTTGCCATTCAACCAAATGTTATTCCAGTTAAATAAGCTTCTAGAAGGATGCATTTGAAAATTGAACAACAAGTGATTGAAGAAGTGAAAAACTCAATTGAAGACGACTTTATTCGAGAGGAAAAATACCCCTCTTGGTTAGCTAATGTTGTCCCTGTTAAGAAAAAGAATGGACAAATTCGCGTATGCATCGATTTTAGAGACTTAAATAAAGCATGCCATAAAGATGAGTTCCCATTACCTATTCCTGAACTCATGAAAGACATTGCTTCTTCTCATAGTCTCTTTTCCTTTATGGATGGATCCTCGGGGTACAACCAAATCAAAATGGTCGCGGAGGACGAGCAATATATTGCTTTTAGAACACCCATTGGAATGTACTGCTATAAGGTCATGCCTTTTAGCCTTAAGAATGCTGGTACAACATACTAGCGTACAATGACCATAATTTTTTATGAACTCATTCATGACAATGTTGATTGTTACATTGATTATCTCATGGTCAAAAGCAAAGAAAGAGGGGATCACTTGTTTGATTTAAGGGTTGTATTTGAATGGCTTTGTTGGTACAACCTCAAGATGAATCATTTGAAGTGTGCTTTTGGGCTGACTTCAGGGAAGTTTCTTGGGTTTGTTGTTCGATATCATGGCATTAAAATTGACCCTACTAAAATCAAGACGATTCTAGAAATGAAATCTACTAGAAGTCTTAATCAACTAAGATTTTTCCAAGTTAGGTTGGCATATCTAAGACGCTTCATATCTAATTTGTCTGGTAGATGCCAACCCTTTGCAGCCCTTTCAAAGAAAGACTCAGAATTCTATTGGAATGATAGCTGCCAAAAAGCTTTTGATAGTATAAAATGCTATCTCGTGCCACCACCAGTTATGGTCGCTCCTATTCCGGGAAGGCTATTGATTCTTTACACTGCAGCCTCAGATGAGTCTCTTAGAGCATTGTTGGCCCAAACCAATAATGAAGGAAAAGAGAATGTCTCATACTACTTGAGCATACGTATGATTCCTACATAAATGAACTATCCTTCTATTGAGAAGCATTGCTTATGCCTCATCTTTGTTGTTCAAAAGCTTAGGCATTACATGCTCTCTCATAAAGTCAATATGATCTCTAAGGTCAATCCCCTTCAGTACCTCATGACCCGTCCAACACTGTCAGAACGTTTAGCCATGATACTACTTCAATTCGATATCACTTTAATTCCCCAACGTGCTATGAAAGGACAAGCTCTTGCTGACTTCCTAGCAGCACATCAAATATCGAAAGGATCTCCCTTGAATGATGATCTTCCTGATGAACAAATAATGAATTTGGATGACCATGAAAGACACGCTTGGGAGTTATATTTTGATGGTGCGGCCTCTTTCCAAAGAGATATTGAACCAAAATGTCTTCTCCCCGGCAAAGTTGAAGTTGGTTTGGAATTCATAACCCCTGATAAAGCAATACTACGATATTCTTACAGCTTATCGGACCCTTGTACAAATAACGAGGCGGAATATGAAGCTCTGATAACTAGTTTGGAATAGCAATATGTTGACATCTGTGCCACGTCAAAAAGAAACAAAAAAATAAAGGTTTTAGAAACTTACCTCTGTCCTCTTGCCCATGCCGTATCTTTGCCAAATCTATTGGCCCAACTGCTACAAACGGTGTCAAATGGTCGCTTCAAGCTCGAGTGCAGATCCCTGCCCTCATTCGCACTGTTATAAAGAGGTAGAACTGAAGCCCTTCGTTGATTTTCCTCTCCCACACGCAAGAGTCTCTCCGCTCTCCAACTCGCGATCCTCCTCTCTTCCTCTTGCACTCTTCTTCGTTTCTTTCGTCGTTGTTCGATGACTTTCCCTTCTTGTCGGATCGGAGTTATGACATTCTGATCAGAAGCTACCACAGGAGCTCGCTCGTTGTGACAGTAACTCTCTCCCTTTCGATCGCTTCGCCGGCTCCTTTGTGGCAATTCGACTACGCTCCCTTAACGACGCTCCCTCCCTGTTTGATCGGAAGTTGCAACATTTTAATTGGGAGTGACGATATGCGTTGCTCGCTATGAAGTTAACGCTCTCCCTTTCGATCCCTTCCTACCGAACTGAAAGTTACAACATATGATAGGAAGCAACGAAGGGAATTCGTTGGTTGAGAAGGTAACTTACTCCCTATCGCGTGCTTCTTTAGCCAAATCCCATGAAGCCGTCGAACTACAGAGAGGAATCAGAGGATTTAAGATTTAACAGTTCCTAAATCTTGTTTAAAATAGGATTTAACTTAATTCTGCTCAAATCCGTTGAAAATCCTGCAACCCGTAGTTCTTTTTGTTTGTTTGATTCTTGATTATAATTATGCTATTATAATTATTATTAATTATAAATATTAATGATTATAATTATTTGTTAATTATAATTATTGATAATTAGAATTATTAACAATTATAATCCGTGGCGCACCGAAAAATCGTCTATACAAGCTTTTCTTAGCGTGGTTGGATGAGAACCTGGTGTGATGCATACGATGAAGTGGGAATACCCGCTTGCGGGGAAATAACTACCTTTTTCCAACAGGTGATCTAGAAGACCCATAGAAGCTTTTCTCAGCGTAGTGGGGAAAGAAGAAAATACGGCCGCGGTGCCCAAGGACACCTACCATACACGTTTTTCTTAGCGTGGTGGGAAGGCCCAGTTTCCTGTAATTTTCCCCTAAACGGGAGATGCCAGGAGGCTGCCGAAATTTCGGGTGAACATGAAACCTGGTTTGAACATAAATGAGCTTGAACAAAATTTGAACTTAACAAATGACAACAAATTGAGCAGAGGACTTGTGGATTTTTACTCAATTGAAATAAATAGAGAACTTGAACTCAAGTGGACATGCAATTGAACTGGAGTGAAGACTTTGATTTGGACTTGTTCTGAACTTAAAAAAGCAATGCAAAGGATCATAAAGAAATTGAACATGACCGTAATTTGAACCCAAGTGCATGATAAACTCAAACTTGAATCAACTTCGAACCACAGTTGACTTTTGAATATTCAAACTTTATTTGGATAATAAGAGTCGGGCTCAAACTAAATTCACACTCGATTCGAATGTCAAAGAACCTAAACTCAATTAAACTACCTAAGGCTTGAATCTCCAAAGGTTTTAGAACACTTTGAACTTGAACTTGATTGAATGCAGGGGACTTCATTTGGACTTGATAGATTCAAATGACAAATAACAAGAGACTTAAAATCAAACATCAATGAGCTTAATTTGAACATGAAATGAGCATGGACTTGTGGATTTTAACGAAATTTGTAACAATATAGTTTCAAGCAAGGCTCAAATGGAGAAATGCAATAGTATGCTCATGCTTAACAATACAAAGTCTTCAATGAGCATTAAAGAATTATCATTTCAATTGAGAAGCCAATTCATTATGCTTGGCTCGAGTCATCTTTATATGACATGGAGGGATTTGTTACATTCAAACTGGACAATCTACGACCAACAATATAAGGATCTTCAAATGAAGATCATCAGACTGGTTAGAACACAATCATCAATGAACCAAATTATTATGAAAACCATGAGTTACTTTGACTAGTGCAAGCAACAATGCGCTTACAAGTGACTACAAGGAGATTGTAAACTACAATAGTTCACTAGCCAACATGCATGAAATGGTTAGTGATGAATGTAACAGTGCCTATGCAATCGACAATAATAGAGATACTACAAAGATGGCCTATCCTCCATGAATATATATACACATGCATTATGCTATTTGTAAGTAATGATGTAGAACTCTTAAATCATCCTTGAGCAGAAACCAACTTAACCATGCTAGTAAAATAGGTAGAGATGATTGTATCATAGGATTTCAAGCAAATATGTCCATCCTCTACAAGCAATAGGTATGCAATAGATATGCAAAGAATGACATGATGAATACAGCAACTACTTGTCAATCAACAGACATGGAAGAATTGGGAGGAGTGTCATTTGTCCGATAATCGGCGTTAACTTACAGAGGAGCAATTACAAGGACTCGTGATGAATGAAATTTCCACACCTCATTCATGAGCAACAATCAACACGAATAAATATTTTGATCACAAGAGATGTTGCCAAATCATCAGCCTACATATGAATGGTATGAATTCTATAGTGTTTAAACTAATAAGCTCCTAAGTTTATAAGGATAACCTAAAATCATCAATGGAAAAGGATCCTGCTGAATGTGTTTTTGAATCATAAAGTCCTCTATAAATGTGTTGATAATACGGTAGTTCCCACGAGCATTGAAAGGATGCATAAAATAAATACGAGGGGCTTATGACGAATGTGATAATTCCTTATGGGCAAACATCGAAGCACTACGACAAGCATAGGACTCTTACGAGCTATTGTAGAAGACTTTTATACATCTAATGTACCACTCAAAAGAAAAATGCAACATGATTAAGTCAAATGTAAATGCCTAAGAGCCATTGTAGAAGACTTTTCAAATGTTCAAAATATCCAGACATATGCACTATAGTTTGTATACACATTGGTACACAAAAGGGGGTTTAAAATCAAACACCCACATGGGCCCCGACGAGCATGTTGTAGGAACACATGTTACGTCTAGGGATGCTGTACAAATCAATAAATTTGAACTCGATCCTCCTAAGCACGTAGATAGGAGTCAACAAGGTTCAACAAATAATTATAAAATGCCCCCCAAATATCCGCGTGGGCCCCAACGAACTTGTTATTGGTACACATGTGACGTCAAGGGATACTGCTCGGGTAAATAAGTGCATTTAAGTTCGAATCCGATCATTCTATATGGATCAATAGGAGTTGACAAGGTTTGAACCATCAAACAAATATACGGTGGTGGCGACTGGTATATTGTCTTAATACATTTATATTAGGCCTTCAAGGCTTATAACGATAAGAATTCACTAATAAATCCATGAAACTTACGAAACCCGATCCCCTATCGGCAAGTTGATAAGGTCGACAAGGTTCAAGCTACACATAGAAATGACCTCAAGGTCACCCCGATAATGACCGTGTTGAATATAAATCTCAATTGGAGGGGTTAATTCCAAATATTTCAAACTCCAACCAAATACTCATGAAATTCAAAACTCTCATAATCCCAAAACTCCAAAAAATCCCAAATCTAAAGATATTTAAAATTTAAATTCAATCATCAAACCATTTAAGGCAAAATCTACTCACCCTCCGCAACAGTTTGATAATGTGAACAAATTGAAATGTACTTAGCTCACAAAGAGCTAATGTCCGGTCGAAAATATCATTAGGATCTATTCTAAAACAATCTTCTGCCAGTAAAGACGTGGTATGTGTCCTTTAACCAGCAGTTTTGCTGCCAAATGACACCGTATAATAAACGGTTATGACCCGGGGCCCTCTGAGCCGAGTGGTTTTGCCGCCAAATGGCACCACGAGATAGCACTTATGGTCAAAGCCAATACATTCCTTAATGACATCAAATCCTTGATATATGAATCAATAGGATATGATCAATAGGTCACAAAAAGCGCTCTGTTAGCTAAGGTGGATTCAAATCTATCTCCTTAGGCAAACACTTACCCCAAATTTACAAGATCCCCTTGGACAAAGCAACATATGACTGCCGACAAGGAATCTTCTGTCAGGTTGAGTCGCCTACCTCCTCTAACTAAGTAGACTAGGGACCACGATGGCCTGGGATGACGGAACCATGGGATGTTGAATGGGTCCATCATCCATTCCCCCACCATCCGCATTAAGTGCAAGGTGGTGAAATTTTTGTTTTAAATATCAAATCCCCCAAACACTCAAACTCACGCTGCTACTATATACCTGATACTATGTATTTCTATGTATCTGATTGACGAGTAGCCTTAATCGAAAGTTCTCTCTCGTGATCGGGAGGGATAATTAACTATAGATGTTTGCGCCTATAGGAAACAAGAACTCATATCATAAAGTACTCGCAAAATGAGGGAAAAATCTTTGGGTAGTGTCTTATATACAAACTCATATGCCTTTAAAATTTACCCTGAAACTTAATCAGTTAAAACTCCCCCGAAGAAAAAGCAATAACAGGCGGAGACCGGGGCTGAATTTTTGGATCCCACACAATATTAATGGAAATTAAAAATATCAAAATTTATGTTGATTCACAGTTGGTGATTAATCAAGTTGCAGGAACCTACAAAGTCTTAAAACCAAACTTGCTTAAATACCACTCATATGCTATGAAACAGTTTGAGCAAATTCCCAATGCAACTTTATTTAGAATACCGCGTGGTCAAAATGCTACGGTTAACATTCTAGCAAAGCTTGCTAAGAAAATGTCATGTCCTGAAAAGGGTTCAGTCCAAATAGAAGTTAAAAATTGCCAAATTTTGTCTACTATTGACTTTGAAAATATGAATGAACCTTCTTCCTTTGGCAGTTTTTCGTTTGTGGTAGATGATGAGGATGATTTGCACCAACCTTTTATTAAATATCTCCAAAAAGGTAAACTCTCAAAGGAGAAGTTTGTTGCTCACCAAATAAAGAAAATAGCATTGTCATTTTCACTAATTAACAATACCTTGTACTGGCGGTCATTTGACCAAATGTGGTTGTGATGTCTTGCAAAGGATGAACCCATAAGATAGTAATCACGGTACATGCGAGATTGTGCGGTGTCCACCAATCGGGCCCAAAAATGAAATTAAAAATTAAAACGCTTGGGTATTATTGGCTGTCAATGATCAAAGATTGTGTTGAAGTAGCCCGACGATTAGGGCTGCTAACGAACCAGCCGAGCCGAGTATGTGAGTGCTCATGTTTGAGTTCGTTTATCATTAGCTTGTTCAAGTTTGGTTCGTGTTTGATTCGAGCTTTAATGTTTGTGTTCATGTTTGGTTGTTTAATTTAAAGGTGTTCATGTTTGGTTCATGTTCGGTTCGTTTAATACTTATCGAGCTTTAAACAAACAAGTCTTAACAAGCTATGTTCGCGAACATATTTAACAAATAATCTATTGAACAAACAAACATTAAATTTGTTCAAAAACATCTTAAACAAAAAATCTAGCGAACATAGACAAATGTGAAATTTCTTTTGTTCAGAAAATTAAATTTATAATAAAAGCAGTTGTTGATTTAAGATGAAAATATGATAAATCTATATGAATATATTCTTAAATGAAGCTTACATGATGCATTTCTCTCCGTTCGAGCATTTATTGAGCTTTTTATCAAGCTTAATGTCGAGCTTGTTCACGAACTTCAAATGATGTTGTTCGTGAATATAAATGAACCGAACACATTAGTGTTCAAGCTTGTTTATTTAAGGATCAAGTATTTAAAATGTTGTTCAAGTTATTTGTTTAGTTAGTTAAATGATCACAAACAATCTTTAATCGAACTGAGCATCGAGTAGCTCGTTGAACGTTTGGTTCGATTGCAGCCTTACCGACGATGTCACCAATGCCAAGTACATGGGGTAGTTTTGTACCAGCCACCAAATGTCTTGCATCCAACAATAGCTTCTTGGCCTTTTGAAAGCTGGGGAACTGATATTGTTGGGCCTATTAATCTCCTTCCTCAAAGGGTCATACGTTTATTCTTGCTACAACTAATTATTTTTCAAAGTGGGCTAAAGTCATACCGCTAAGAGAAGTCAAAACTAGCCATATAATGCAATTTTTGAAGGACCATATCATATACAGATTTGGCGTCCCACGTCGAATCATATCTGATAATGGTCATGCTTTTAAAAGTACCAAAATTAATCAATTTTTTTAATAAACACAACTTTGACTAGATGCATAGTACAATATATTATCCTTGAGCAAATTGATTGGCTGAAGAATTCAATAGGACATTAGTCTAATTGTTAAATAAATCTTTAGACGAGAACAAATGTCGATGGCATGAAAAGTTGATTGAGGTGTTATGGGCCCATCGGACCACATATAGAACTCCAACACAAGTCACTCTGTTTACTCTAGTCTATGGAATGGAGGTTGTTCTCCCCTTGGAGGTACAACTCCCATCTATCAAGATTGCAATAAATAATGAAATCACAAGTGAACAAAATGCCCAACCAAGGCAGGAGGAACTTGATGGTTTGGATGAGAAGCATTTGCATGCTCAACAGAACCGCTTGAACAAAGCAGATGCATTTCCTTTTTGCACTATAAACAATTCACCAGCATTGTTAGCACCCCATCCAGTAAAAAGATTAATGTTTTATGTCTGGAAAAACTAACAATGGTTCATGGCCTTCTAACTTCAAATAAAGGTCATACCCTAAGGAATAACGACACTGCTATTGTGCATTCACTTTCAAGAATTAAGACACCTCAGAAGGTAGTACTTTCAGGAACACTATTCTAAAATCATGTAAAGTAAGTCTCCAATATTCTCAAACTAGTATGACCTAAAGTCATGGAGGAGTCCTCCTGGAATGTTATGAAGCATATCCTTAGTAGCGTAGAGATACGAGCTGTTAGGCGGCCAACTATGGTTTGCAAGCTTGTGACAAATTGGAGATAAAGTAGTATAACAATGCACTGACCGAGCCTTCATTTCTACCAGCTTGTGATACATCATCTATCACAAAATGACCTCATGTCATTTGGATATCTTTATTCAATCCAAACAAGAGTCGGTTGATTCGTAGATCCGACCTCCTGATGAATGAGAAAATGGAGTCTCCATCAGAACAAAAAAGTATCTAGTAGCAATCAGGTGACGACACTATGATTTACCTGTAAGCAAAAGTAAGGGATCAGTAGTAAAAATTATGGGCCATTAAAGTGCAACACTACGCCACCGAATCTTCAACATTGGTTCAAGCAAACAGAAGCCGTCAACAAAGCTTGAAATAAAGCCCCACGCATTCAGCAACAATAGTCACCTATGCAGTTGGGAACCCTTTCGCATTGCATGCAAACATCTTAAAATGCCCCCTCATACATGCATTGCAATAAGCATGGTAGGTTATATAAGAATATCAACCTACATTAACATATAAATACATCGTATGTGTATGTCTAAGGGCCTCTACATTTTAAGAATATTTCCCACATATATTTGTAATAAGCAGAGAGTATCATTCTAATATGCCATTTGCACTTCAAAATCCTCCTCCTAAATAAGTAGATGGTTTCACTCTAGTGAGTCATTTGAGAATACAATTGTATTTCAAAAATCGTATTATGCATACAAATGAATGCATCATATGAAATACATCCAATGGCATATACCCGCGTAGGCCCTGGAGAGCATGTTGTCGGTACATACGTGAAGTCTGAGAATGTCGTGCGGGTTAAGAAATAAATTTAGATTAGAACCCGATCTTCTGTCAGTGAATAGACAGAGTCGATAAGGTTCAATCAATAAAATAAAATATTTATAAATTTTTCGATGATGGTCTTGTTGAATGTTCATATCAACCAGAGGGGATTAAATATTTTCAAATTCCCACATTTTTTTATAAAATATAAATTATTTTCAAATGGCTCTAAATTTACCTCGATGATGGTCGTGTTGAATGTAAATCTCAACCGGAGGGGATCAAATATTCAAAATGCCCCCAAACTCCTATAAAATCTAAAATTTCAAAACAAAATCAAAATTCAAACATTTTAAAATTAAAAATAAATCATCCAAAACTTAAAGCATAAACACTTATCCACTCTTCCAAATAATTTGTCGAGGTGGACAAATTGAAAGCTACTCCAGCTCACAAAGAGCTAATGTCTAGTTGAGAATACCACTAGGATTCATTTTCAATCTGTCTCTTGCTAGTAAGGACATGAAAAGTATCCTCCAACCGGTGGTTTTGCTGTCAAATGGCACCACACGTACGGTCTCACCGTCAAGTGGTACCACAGGTAAACAGTTATGACCAGGGCCCTCTGAACCGGGTGGTTTGCTGCTAAATGGCACCATCAAATTATGGTTATGACTAGAGCCCGTATGCTCTCTAATGGTATCAAATCCTTGAAATATCAATCAAAAGGCTATAATCGATAGGGCACAAAGTCGTATATTAGCTAAGGTGGATTCAAATTTGTCCCCTTAGACAAATACCCATCACAGGTCTACAAGGTACCCTTTGTACGAAGCAACTCATTGCTGCCGACAAGGATCCTTTAGTCAGGTTGGGTTGACTACCTCCTCTGACTATTGTTTAAAATTGCGCAATATGAGACTCGCCTTGAGGCCCGCCTTAGCGCAATTCTAGTGAAAAATGCCTCGAGGCTTATGCCTCTAGCTTTTTTATGAGGCTTGCGCCTCAAGTTGGCTGAGGCCGCCTTGAGGCACACCTCGCCTTGCTAGCGTGAGGCTTATGCCTCACCATCCTTGTATACTTTTTTTGTTAAAACTAACATAAATCATGCCTCTATGCACATTCGAGTGCAATAACTTCCTCTCGATTACCTCTACCTCCTTCCTGCAGCCTTCGTAGTAGCCAACACCATCATAGTCATCATCGACAATCACTTCAAAGCTGCACACAACTACCCTAAAAATTTGGAGCATTAATATCATATTTATGTTGATGAAAATATTTTTAAAAGATGAATATGATAGAAATAAATTAAAATTAAGCATATTGGGAGGCATTCAACTCTGCTGAATGAGGCAGACGATAGACTAATTTGTCATGCAATAACTCAGATAAAGACCACCTCAGTGATGATAGTGCAGATAATTCCTAAGTTATTGCCAACTATTTCATCTTTTACTAAGAATTAAATGTAAATGAGCAGATGATTGATAAAAGAGAAAATTTAGAGTTGAACTTGATATTATATGATACTTTTATGTAATTTCTATATTTAATATTGTCTTGCTTTCATAATATTTGGATTTTAATTCTATTTCATGCAATTTATTACTTGGCACTTTAAATCTTGTGCAATTTTTTGTTTCATGTGTATGTCAATTTGTTAATTCATAATTCAATAGAAAGTTAATATGTCATCATTTAACATATTATTTAGGTATTATATAAAAAATCACTTTTGACATTTATTATCATTTTACGCAATTTTTAGATTTTGAGGCTTACGCCTTAAAATGCCTTGAGGCATACTCCTTAAAACACCTTGAGGCTTACGCCTCGCCTCATGAACAAAAAATGCCTCAATACCCAATTGAGCAATTTTAAACATTGCCTCTAACTAAGTAGACTAGGGACCATAATGGCCCGGGATGATAGAACCATGGGATCTTGATCGGACTCATCATCACTCCCCCACCATCCTCTTTAAGCACAAGATGGTGAAATTTTAAATTTTAAATATCAAAATTTTCAAACATTCAAACCAAAGCCCATACTGCTACTATATGTCGGATATCACGTATATATAGATATAGTGTATTCACTCGATGATTAACCTGAAGTGAAAGTTCTCTCTCGTGATCGGGATGGGTAACTAACTATAGGGGCTTGCGCCTATAGGAAATCAGATCTCAAATCATAAAGTCCTAGCAAAATGAGGGCGAAATCTCTCGGTAGTGTCTTATCTACAATCCCAATCTGTCTTCCTAAAATTTTCCCGGAACCTAATCTATTAAAACTACCCGAGAAAAACCAAAAGCAAGCGACGGCAACTAGGCCTAGGCGCGAATTTTTGCTGCCCAAATCAGGCTATACCCAAATCAAAATAGTGCATAAAGATGAAAAACATATATTATTCAGAATGCACATTGGCATATTATACTACACAGTCATACCCTTCAGCCTAAAGAATGCTGGTGTCACCTATCAACTGCAATGACACACATATTTAATGAGCTGATTCATCAGAAGGTTGAATGTTACATAGATGGCATGGTCATCAATAGCATGGACTGAAAGATCACCTTAATGACTTGAGGATTGTACTTGAGAGTATCAAAAAATATGATCTAAAGATGAACCCCCTCAAGTGTGCCTTTTGGGTCTCCTCGAAAATTTTTTTGGGGTATGTTGTTCATTACCGAGGAATCAAGATCGATCCCAACAAGATCAAGGCGATTATGAAAATGCCACCTTGAAAGAACCTTCGATAACTTCACTCCTTGCAAGGAAAACTAGTTTTCATTCGGAGATTCATATCGAATATGTCGGGCAGGTGCCAGTTATTTTTAAAGCTGATGAAGAAAGATGTTCGTTTCAAATGAGATGCAGAGTGCCAGGAAGCATTTAAAATCATTAAAAATACTTGTTGAACCCGCCTATCCCTGCGATGCCAATTTCAGGGAAGCCTTTTATACTATATATGGCAGCATTAGAAGAATCCCTCATAATAGTATTGGCCCAATATAATGAGGAAAGCAAGGAGAATGCACTCTATTACATCAGTCGGAGGCTAATTGGAGCAGTGATATGTTATTCTCCTATCAAGAAACATTACTTGGCATATATTTTCGTAGTTCAGAAACCTCATCACTATATGTTTTCTCATAAAATTATGTTGATATCAAAGATCGATCCGCTGAAGTTCTTGATGACAAAATCAGTGTTGGCAGGTCATTTAGCAAGGTGGGAAGTAATACTCCTACAATTTAATATCACATCTGTTTCGCAAAAGGCAGTAAAAGGGCAGATGTTGGCAGATTTTTTCGCTGCACGTTCTATCTCTACAGATTCACACCTCAACAACGATCTGTTTAATGAGCAAATCATGCATGTCGAAGAGGAGATGCTATGAGCATGGGAAATGCACTTTGATAGAGCATCCTCAATTAAGCACACCCGGTCATTAAATCTGGCAAAAGCTCAAGCTGGCATCGGTCTCATTTTCATAGTGCTTGAGGGAGACATAATGAGATTCTCATTAAGCTTGACTGAATCATGAAAACTACTTAGTTCAGAGAGCCCCAGTCATAACTATTTACCTTACTATTGGGTCGAAAAATTATCGGTTAGATGACACGTGTCACATCCTTGCTGGCAAGAGACTAATTGAGAATGAATCCTAATGATATTTTCGACCAGGTATTAGCTTTTTATGAGTTGAAGTGATATTTAAATATCCACCTCAACAAACTGTTATAGATGGTAGATGAGTTTTTCTTTAAGCATTTTGGTGATTTATTTCAATTTTAAATATTTTGAATTTTCGTATTTTGGAGTTTTGAATTTTGAATGTTGTGGGCGTTTGAGTGGCCTTTTTAATATTTCAAATTAACCCCTTCGGTTGAAATCTACATTCAGTACGGCCATCATCGGGGTATTTATGGGTAGTTTTTATTTTATTGATTGAACCTTATCAATTCTGTCAACTTACCAACAGATGATCAGGTTTGTCGTTGGCTTTATGCTTTTATTGGTGGATTTTTATTTTTTATAGGCCTTGAAGGCCTAATATGAACGTATAAAAATAAATATCCCCATCAATACCACGACCATACATTTGTTTGATGGTTTGAACCGTATTGACTTCTATTAACTAGCATAAAAGGATTATGTTTAAACTTGAGTTTACTTATTGACCCACGCAACATCCTCATATGTTACATGTGTAAATACATCATGCTCGTCGGGGCCCACATGGGTGTTTAAGGGATATTTTTGTAATTATTGGTTATACCTTGTTGACTCTGTCTAATTACTAATAGAGGATTGGGTTCGTTGTCGGTTATATACTTTTATTTAATGAATTTTCATTATAGACTTTGAGGGCCTAATATAAACATATTAAAATAAATATCTCGATCGATGTCGTGATCGTATATTTGTTTGATAGTTCGAGCCATGTCGACTCTTATTTATTCGCATAGAAGGATCAGGCTCTAATTTAAATTAATCATATGACCCGTGCAACATCCCTAAGCATTACATGTGTACCTGTAACATACTCGTTGGGGCCCATACTGGTATATATCATTATATGTATACATGTTAATGTGCTTACATGTTCACTGTTGTGTTTTTGTGTATACATATTGTACGTGTATATATGGGGGAAGTTATTATCCATAAATAAATTGATGTGCTGATTCATTTATTGATATAGACTGTTGAGTGAGCTGCATTCATAACTTCCTTATGAACTTCAGTCAAAAAATTGTTTCACTTTCTTGCAATCCTATCCTTCATGCCCGAAGGGGATTTGCCACACTTGTAATACATCTATTATCTTCGCTTGTAAACGAGGCCATTATATGCATTGTGGGTCTTCTACCATCACATTCGAGCAAGCTGCAGGGAATGTGGATCTTGTAGCACTGCTTACTGGAGTCAACATTTACCACAGTTCCTTTACATATGTTTGTGGATATCATATTGTGTGCCCGATGGGCCTTATACAAAAATTTATAGGTATCTTACTCTTCTACATTTATGTTATAGATGGCATGTAGTGTGTACGACGGCCCCCTGTAGCAGCTTGTAGGAGTTTGCATTTACTGCAAGTCTTCCATCTCTGCTTGCAGTAGATTGACATATCCATTACCCATTGAATGGTGGTTGATTGTATGGTCCAGTACATTTACTTGTATTTTGACAATGAAGGCGAGGCATGATCACATTCACCACTTGTGTTTTGTATTCGTTGCATATTGGTCATCGTCATTTGTGAGAATCAGATACGTGTCCATTTGCAAATTAACTAGTGTCGATGGCGAGGGAATTAATTTCTTCACCACTTCATTGTTTTTCTTACATGGGTGTTGACACTGTATTAATTGCACGTCAAGTTCAGTTTTCTACAAGGGACTGATGTATTTACTTGCAAACTTAATTGACTTTGATCGTGGGGGGCTTCATTATATTCATTGCATAATGCTAGCATATGTTCGTAGGCAATGTTTTGTTTGCAAATGATCTGTTGCATTTGACTGCAATGTAGGAGTCTATCGCATTCACTATGTTTTGTCCCTCACTTGCAGATGTTTGCTGAGTTTTCTTGCAAGTTAATGTTGACTATAGGTGGGCTTTATTCGTTACTAATCTTCCCTCTATATGTGGATCAACGTCGACTGGAATTTTGTTCAATACAAATACAAGTCCCCTTCTTGTTCATTGATATTTGCGCGCAATTGATTGAAAATTGTAAATTGATTATATTTCATTGTTCATTATTCGTGAGCATCATCTACTTGTATTTGTTTAATACAAATTATCATCTTGGTTTAGGCATTTAGGTGCAGTTCCTTGTAGTCCATACAAGTTCAAGTTCTATGTAATATCGTTCAGTTCAAGCTAGTGTTCAATTTGAGTTCCATGAGGTTTGTTTGAGTTCAAGTTCTATGTTTATTCCTTCTTCAATTGTCCAAATTCAAGTTCCTTGTAGTTCATTTACGTTCAAATTAAGTTCCCTGTAATTGTTCAATCAGGTCCTCTATCCATTTCATATTTTGGCAGCCTCCCAGCATCTCCGCTATCTAAGAGAAATTTCAGGAGTTTGGGCCATCCTACCATGCTATGAGAGTGTATGGAAGGTGTTGGGCGATACCGCGGCGGTATTTCTTCAATCCTCGCACGCTATGAGAGCCTGTATGGGTCTTCAATGTACTTGTTTGAAAATGTGCAATTGGTTTCCCCGCAGACACTAAGGCACTTACGGGTAATTAAAAGTGTAACCACTATGCTACAAGAAATACGGGGCATACCGGTCTCGCCTTAAGCGTTGCACCAGGCTTCCTCCTACTGTGCTACGAGAGCGTGAATAGGGGATCCTCTAGCTCGCCACAAATACCGAGAGAGGAATTTTGTAAGTTTTAGAAGTTATACTTGTGCAACGAGGGATGTGATGATGGTGACAACGCAAACGCACACGACAAAATGCACAAAATCCCTCTTTCATTTGAATATTTCTTATTTTCTCTTTTTTTCCTCACTTTTTCTTTTCTTCTTTTTCTTATATAACACACACACACACACACACACATATATATATATATATATATTTGCAGTAATAATAATGTACTTGAATAATAATATCAACTAATAAGGATGCCAATAAAATTAGCTATGTTAAACAAAGACAAATGTTAAGACAAAACAATAGGAAGAAATATACATATTTTCTTTTTGAGAATGAGAAGGCTGTAAAATGATTTGAAGTGAGTTGAATTTTTGGGACAGAGATGAGCAGGGGTTGCTTTGATTGGTAGATGCAATCGGGTTAATTTTTAAGTGGAGTGGAGTTTTGTTTCTGAAAAAATAGATCACGTGCAAAGTGACGTCATGTGCAAAGTGACGAAGTACAGCTTGTCATTTGTGTGGAGCTTGATGAGCTTATTTGGCTAAGTGGTTGACATGCGAGCAAATGTCGGGCTGGGGTTTTGTGATTTGGCTAAGCTTGAAGGAGTCAGAGTAGCAGGTGAGGAACCGTTGGACGAGTTGATTTTCGGCTGGAGCTTGGGTTGAAGGTTGGACAGAGCCATTGGGCTGAGGAGTTTAGAGCAGGAGAACGGGAGGTTGTGAGGTCAAGGAGCCGAACGGGTAGAAACTGAGTCGGTGGGGCTGGTTTGGATGTGGGTTTGTGAGGCTGTAGAAGGAATCAAGGTTTGATTAAGGGTGGAGAGGAGGGGAAATCGTCAGTGATCAAAAGCGGGTCAGGCACGGTGAAGGGTTGGACAGCTGAGAGTAGATTGTGAGGTTGCAGGCTAGTGAATTGGGAGAGGGAGGAGGCATGAATGGAGGGTGTGTGTGATGATAAGAAATACTTGAGTTCGCAAGTAACCCTAAGGGAATACTTGAGTTTGCAAGCAATCCTATCACTAATTGGAAGAAAACAGTGAGAATAGCACAAAATCTGGGCGAAATCAGCCCCAAAACAATAGGTTGTAATCAAAGAAATAAAGCAAAGCACACACGAAAGCAAGATACAAGTGATCCTCAATTCGAGAGGAGGATCGTCTCTCCCAAATCTCTAGACAAGAGAGTCTAGAGCCCCCGTACCAGGAAACCCTAATTCCCAATTAATCAAAACATGAAAAACTCCCTAATTCCCTCCTGAACTTTAATACAAATTGTTTCCCATTTAATTTTCCCTCCCAAAGCTTGAGCCGCCCCACCCTTTTCCCTTTTGAAAATTATTTGCTGGACGGAGCCTACCTAATAGGTGGAAAAGGGAGGAAGGAGGCGGGCTACTTCCGCCTCCTTTAGAATTGCTGAATCGGCTGGGCCGGTTCAGCCAGCACAAGCGTAACATTACCGTCCTCCCAAAGAACCACCTTGTCCTCAAGGTGAAAATCCGAAAACTGTTGTTTCGTCCTCTCGTATGGCTCCCACTTGGCCTCGTAGTCAGGAAGGTTCTTCCACTAGATCAACACTACCTTAGTTCCATCATCTTTCTGGCGCACTTCCATCTTCTCTAAGAGTTCTAAAACCACCTCTAAATCCTCAGTAAGTGTCGCAGGTAGCTCGGGGTTGGCTGTGTAGTCCCCAATGGCCTTCCTCAACTGAGAGACATGAAAAACCGGGTGTATCATCGCCGATGGTGGTAATTTCAATCGATATGCCACCGCTCTAGTCCTCTCCATCACTTCATAAGGCCCATAGTATCTTGGAGACAGCTTTTCATTCCTCCTGTGGGCGACTGTCCTCTGCCTATATGGTCGGAGTTTCCAGAACACCTTCTCCCCCTCTTCAAACTGGATGTCCTTCCTATGTCCATCCGCTTGTTTCTTCATAATTTGCTGAGCTCTCAGTAAATGCCTCTTCAACTCCTCTAGCACTCAATCCCTCTCCTCCAAGTATTCCTCTACTAAGAAACGGGAGTACTGCTACTCCCAAAGTGCACCAATTGTGGGGGGTCCCGCCCGTACAACACCTTGAATGGGGTCATTTGTGAAGCAGAATGAAAAGATGTGTTGTACAAGTACTCCGCCCATGATAGCCACTTAGCCCATAGCTTGGGTGTCTCTGACATAAAGCATCTCAGGTACGTCTCCAAGCTCCTGTTGACTACTTCCGTCTGGTCATCCGTCTGTGGGTGGTAAGCTATACTCTTTAGAACTATCCCCTGCAGTCTAAACAACTCTCTAAAAATGGCTGAGAAATACCTTGTCTCTGTCTAATACGATCGCCTCGGGTACTCCATGTAACCTGACCACCTCCCTGATGAAAGCTAAAACCACTGTCACTGTTGTGTAGAGGTGTCGAAGGGGAATGAAATGTCCATACTTGCTTAACCTGTCCACCACCACCAAGATCACCATGAACCCCTCTGAGCGGGGCAACCCATCTATAAAATCCATAGATATATCCTCCCACACTCTGCCCGGTAGAGCTAACGACTGTAGTAGTCCTGGTGACATAGCTAGGTACTTATTTCTTTGGCAGATCTCACATCTGGCGACCATCTCCTCTACATCTTCACGCATCCCCTTTCAATATAGTTCCGTCGCTAGTCTCATGTATGTCTTCTGTACGCCTGAATGACCCCCCACTGTGCTTCCATGAAACTCCTAGAATAAGTTTGGAATGTGGATCGAGGTCCGGGGCATCACAAATTTCCCCTGATATAGTAGTTTGTCTCCTTCCAATGAGTACCTTGGGTGGCTACCCTCTTATTTCAGTAAATCTGACCTGATCGTTTCCAAACCTTCATCTCTAGCACTTTCTTCTCTGATGGCCTCCCACTCCAGCATCAACAGAACAGATAGTGCCACTGTCTACAGCTCCCCCATGCATCTCAATAAGGCATCTGCCGCCTTGTTCTCCACTCCAGGCCTATACTGGATCTCAAAGTCATACCTGAGCAATTTGGACAGCCACCTTTGATGCTCCTCTATCACCATCCGTTGTTCTAGCAGGAATTTCAAGCTCTGTTGATATGTTCTGACAATGAAATGTCTCCCAAGGAGGTAGGGCCGCCACTTCTGGATGGCCAACACGATGGCCATTAATTCTCTCTCATAAACTGATTTCAGCCGGGCCCTATCAGTCAATACCTGGCTGAAATAGGCAATGTGCCTACGACTCTGCATGAGCACTATACCCAGCCCATACCTGGATGCATCTGTCTCCACAATGAAAGTCTGAGTGAAATCTAGCAAAGCTAGGACCAGCACCATAGTCATCACCTTCTTCAAGCTCTCAAATGCTGATGTGGCTGCCTCCCCCCATAGGAACCTGTCCTTCTTCAACTGCTCAGTGAGTGGCCATGCTATGGAGTAGTACCCGTTAACGAACCTCCTATAGTAACCTGTCAGTCCCAAAAATCCTCTCAGTTCCTTCAAATTTTTCGACACTGTCCACTTTAGCATGGCCTCAATTTTGGACTGATCTACTGCCACCCCTTCTTTTGATACCACATGTCTTAAGTACTCTACACTAACTTGTGCAAAGCAGCATTTCTTTAAATTAGCTCTCAACTGGTGCTCCTGTAGTACCTCTAATACTCTTTTCAAATGCTCCCAGTGCTCCTCCGCTATCCTGCTGTAGACCAGTATGTCGTCAAAGAATACCAAAACAAATCGTCTGAGATAAGGTTTGAAAACCTTATTCATAAGGGCCTGGAAAGTAGCGGGGGCATTGGTGAGGCCAAAAGGCATCACCATAAACTCATAATATCCTTCATGAGTTCTAAAGGCAGTCTTGGGTACATCCTCCTTCATTCCGATCTGATGGTAACCTGATTTTAAGTCTATCTTACTGAAGATTACGGTCCCACTCAATTTATCTAATAACTCGTCAATGACTGGTATTGGAAACTTGTCAGGTACAGTTTCCTTGTTGAGTGCTCTGTACTCCACACAAAAATGCCAGCTGTCATCCTTCTTTTTCACCAATAGAATGGGGCTAGAGAAAAGACTGATGCTAGGTCTGATGATCTCTACCTCCAACATCTCTTTAATCAACATTTCTATTTCATCCTTCTGGAACTAAGGGTAGCGATAAGGTCGTACACTGATGGGTGCAACTCCCTCCTTCAACACTGCTCCCTCTGCGGTGATAATCTCTGAGGTGGCTGAAACACCTCTTGGAACTGCTGAATCAACGGCTGAATGGAGAGGGGTATGTCTCCTCCCTCCTCCAATCTCGCTCCCTCCAAACTATGCAGCACCAAATACCCTCCGCCCGCCAACTGAATATCCCGCACAATCGTTTTAAGAGATACTAGGGATTTGGAAAGCCCCGCATCTCCCTTAATCACTACCTTCCTTCCATCCACCATCAACTCCATCGTGAGTGCTCCCCAATTCACTTTGGTATCTCCCAAAGTTTGCAACCACTTCATCCCCAAGATGACGTCTGTGCTCCCAAACTTTAATGGAAGAAAGTCTTCCCTCACCTGTATCCCCTGGATCGTCAGTTGCACTCCTCTGCAAATCCCCTGGCCTTTCTCCACCTTCCCCGTGCCCATCATCACTCCGTAACAACCGGTGTTCACCACACCAATCTCACTCCCAGTTGGTCGACAACCTGGGTGGAAATGAAATTGTAAGTGGCCCCACTATCAATCAGCACCACAACCTCCCTGTCCTCTATCTCTCCCTTCACCTTCATGGTGTGATTCGTGGTGAATCCCACCACTGAGTTCAGGGAAACCTCACCAGATCCAAGTGTAGCTTCTCCTCCATCTCCTCCTCACCTCCCTCAGTTTCCTCGTCATCACAGATGGTGAGAACCTGAAGAGTTTGATCCTTGCACCAATGCCCTGGCGTGTACCTTTCATCGCATCTAAAGCACAACCCCTTATCCCTCTTCTCCTATATCTCTTTCTCTGTCAGCCGCTTGAAATTTTCCTAGCTCCCTCCTGTTGTCTTCTCCTTGGTGGCCTCTCGTCTCCCTCCTGTTACAGGACCTTTAGGTGCTAGATGAGTGGTCGTCATCCTGTAAGTGCCCCCGGTGCTACTACTCCTGGCTCCCCTCTCCAAATTTCTTTGATTTTCCACCAATTGGGCCAACTTCATGGCCTCCCCAAGTCACGGGGCATCAAAACATTCACTACTGCTCGGATCTCTGCCTTCAACCCTTTCATGAAATTTCCCTCCAATACTGTATCTGAGAGACGCTCCACCCTGCTAACTAAGTGCTCAAACTGCTCCCGGTAATCTGCTACTAATCCCTCCTATGTCAAAGCAAATAACTGCTTATAGAAATCTCCTCCCCAATCGGTTGGAAATGCTCTATTATGTAGTCTTCGAAATCACGACAGGGCTTTCCCTTCCAAGCACAATCCCGCTGTTGTCAGCTTCTCCTCCTCTGTTAACCCATTGACGGCGAAGTACCGCTCTACCTTGTAAATCCACCCATATGCATCTTCTCCTTCAAATATGGATATTTTCAACTTCCTCACCTTCTGGTCTCCACCATTTCCCTCGATTCTTCCATATTTCCCCTCTCCCAAGTGGTAGGTGCGCCCCAGGTTTCCCGGTCTTCCCTTGCTCTACCATAGCCCCAACTCCCTTCGAAATCCCCCTTTCTTTCTTCACAATCAGCACCTCGATGGCCGTAGTATCTGTTGACTTATGTACAATACTCAAGAGAAAGAAAAAAAAAAAAACGAACTCATACCTTGACTGTCGGATCCTCAAAATCTGCCGGAATCGCGCCGATTCGGCGCCGTTTGCAATCAAATCCCGTAAATCCTGCGATGTTGCCTCGGTCGAGCGTCCACACCCGTCGTTAAATACACGACCGAACGAAACTCTTCGGCCGTTCGAAAATCCCACACGAAGCTCTCAACTCTCGTAGCTCCTTACACGACTCTTCTCTTCCATTCGTTGCTCTTCTCTCTCGGCCAAAAGCTCCGAACAACATCCCGCACTCAACTCCTCCCTCTGCTCTTCCGATCCAACTCCACTGCCGAAGCTCTCCACGCAAAAAACCCTCAGTCATCCCGTCAATCTAATCTCCCTGCCCAGGCCGAACCCAAACAAAGCCCTAGCCGCTCCTATTCGCAAGCCTTCCGATCCTTGCCCGATCATTCAGCCAGAGAGCGAGAGAGAGATAGAGAGAGAGGAAGGGAAACAGAGAGAGAGACATCTTACCTTGCCAAACCGACGCCTCTCTCCCATTGCCGCTCGGCTTAGCTCCATCTCCGACTTTCCCTTCCGGTCGGACTGGAGGTCACGACATTTTGATCGGAGAAACAACACGGGAGCTCACTAGTTGGGAAGGTAGCCTTCTCCCTTTCATGCGCTACTTCGGCCAAGTCCCGTAAATCTCTTACAACAGAGAAAAGGTAAGGTATTAATAATCTTAATTAACATTAATTAACGTTAATTTTAATTAAAATTAATGTTAATTAAATTTAATTATTATTATTGATTATAGATTAATATTAAGTAATTAATTTTAATTAGTTTTAATTAAAACTTATTTTGATTAATTATAATTAATTATTTAACTGTAATTATTAGGTTAATTATAATTATTATAATTAATTATGATTAATTTTAAGTAATTAATCATAATTAATCCTAATTAATTATGATTAATCTTAATTAAGGTTAATATTAATTAATTATAATTAATTATTATATTTTAAAATTAAAACTAATTAATACTAATTATTTATAATTAATTATTCTAATTAATTATAATAGCTTATAATTAATTATAAATAATTAAGAACCATTTTAATTTTATATTATAATTAATTGTGATTAGTCATAATTAATTATGGTTAATCATGATTAATTACAAAAAATAAAAATAAAATGCTTCCCCCACTCTCTTACCTCGACCAACGTGTCGAGTCGGTGGTCTGCCCATGCACGCCTTTATTGAGCGTGGTGGGAGGGGCAACCGGCGCGACACCTACGACGAGGTAGGCGAGTGACCCCTCGATCCACGTGTCAACCACTACAACCCCGCGGAGGTATGAACTTTT
>NW_021320001.1:642418-656025 GCF_001605985.2 Dendrobium catenatum | reverse complement strand
AGGGGAATTAAAACTCACCATGTCATATTTTTATTTTGTACTGGTGCTGTGTACCGCTGTGTACTAAGTGATGTGTGATGCATTCTGATTTGCCTCTGGATGATCCGGTGACCGCATGGAATAATTTCTCTGTTTCGACAGAGCTAAACATAGAACAAGACAAGACCATTACACGTGTAGTCCTAGTATTGGATAATAGAGATAATGCTTAAAGGGTACACATGTATAGATATAATAGGATAATGCTTTATTTATATTCTAATATTTCCCCGCAGGCTGATGGATCCGAGGTGACCATTAGGTTGAGTCGAAGTTGCTAAAAATGTGGTGTTGACAAAGGCTTGGTAAGTATGTCAACGATCTTATCAATCGTGCTAATGGGAAGAAACATATGATATTCTGTTGGATGTGTTCACAAACAAAGCGATGATCGATCTCGATGTGTTTGGTCCTAGCATGAAAAATGTGATTATTAGCGAGAGCAATGACAGAAGTATTATCACAGTGTAAATCAGTTGGTTGATCCAACTTTATGTCAAAATCAACTAAAATGCGACTCAACCATATGATTTCGGCTATAGTAGCTGCCAGAGCCCTGTATTCTGATTTTGTTGAAGAACATACTAGTGTATGTTGTTTTGTAACCGTCCAAAAAGTGATAGTTTTGCCAAGAAAAGAATAATATCCAGATGTGATTTTCCTTGATATCCTGCCCAATCAGCATCCGAAAAAGAATGGAGATTGAGCTCATTTTTTTACCATAGGAATGTCGAAGTGTTGTGTTCCACTAATGTAGCGAAGAAGACGTTTGAGAAGGAGAAGGAAAATGTGCTTTGAGAGAGGATTGTGCATTTGTTGAGGAATATATTGAAGGTTTGATCTATGCCAACAGTCAGTCGCTGAATGCCCTTTCTTGAGGTATATTTGATAGATCATAGAGAAAGCAGCCCACGATCGAGTAGCAGGAGCTGTAGTGGGAGGATAGCAACCTCTAGTTCGTCGACCGCATCCTCTGGGCGAATACAAAAGCCATTGTCGGATTGATACCTGAGGGATTGCGAGATGCATCCACGACAAGATTTATTTCTTTACTTAAAAGTAAAGAATATAGATTGTTAAGTCTTGCAGGATTAAGCATTGTGCGAATAGAGGTTTTAAAGGATTGATAGGATTGCAGCAGACCATTCAATAGGATAATGCTTTATTCATATTCTAATTGCTCTAACGCAAAACTAGTCAAAATATTAAAAGTAATTGTTTTGATCACTAATAATATGTGCGCATAAATGATATTTGGATTTTGTTCAAACTTTGATCTAAAATTGCTCGAACATACTCAAAGGCAAATTCATACCTCATTCCAACAATGTTCTTCGATCCATGCTTGACCAAGCTCAAATATACAATCATGATTTGAATAAGGTTTGAACATAATTCTCGCATATATATTAACAAGGTGATTTAAATAAGATATAATCATGTCTTCAAATAAAATTGAAATATGGATTAGACAATATTTGAACACGGAACGATCAATATTTAAACATGTTCAAACCATGTTCTAATGTGATTTATAATGTTCAAACAAAGATTAAATTATACATTGATGTATCATTTTTCTACAGGTAAATTAAATATTAATAATCTTATATAATATTGGAGAGAATTGGAAGAATACATGTAAGTTAGTTTGGCTTGGTTTGGGACTATTTTCTTGTTGTTTTATAAAGCAACTTTTTAGTATAAAAATTTTAATTTTTGTACTAAAAAGTTACTTTAAGAAGCAACAAGAAAACCGTCCCAAATGAAACCTAAGTCTCAGATCGATCCACTTTTTTAACCTCTAAGACCCGTTGATGCTAGTAAAGACCTCATCACAACCTGCTCGTTTCCTTTCGAGCGGGATTCATCTAAATACTTTCTCGTCTTAGATCCATCACCAAATTTATTATAGTCAGGGTTTTCATCATTAGAGTTGAGTTGGATGGCATATATATATAAATAATGAAAATTTAGATATTGAATATATAATTAATAAATATTTTAAATGTAATGTAAGTAAATGACTAATTTTTTTCTTTAATATATACTTATTTTAACTTATCAAGGGGTTTTCTTCCTTGAACGCTTTGAGTCCTTGAACGCTTTGAGTCGAAATAAAATTCGAACCCAATGGAAACCAAAGCGCGAACCCATATAAGTATATAACTCAACCAAAAATATTATTTTCCGCAACGAGCTGCGCGTCGCCACTCTGCTGCAAATTTGTTTCTCGAATAAGTTTTGCTAAATGTTTGTCGAATTCGCAGTCGATTCCAAGTTTCATTAGGTACCTGAATCGATCGCTGTTTTTGTTGTCTATCTTGTCTTTGATTGGAATCTGTTGCCTTCTTCTCTCCCATCTGTTTTTATTATTTTTTATTTTTTCTTTTGAGCAGATGAGTGGGTTTCCCTGGTCTGGATCGTATTGATGCGTTCTTACTAGTTGCTTTCATTTATTTTATCTAAATTTTGTTCGATTTTCATTCTGCCCTAATTCTATTGGTTTGACCTGATTGGGGTTTCCTTGGATATGGAGTTATTCTACTTGATTTCCATAAGTTCTCCGTCATTAATAGGTATGTTTTGGTTCGCGTCAACACAAAATGATGTAGAGTGCAGTTCAAAGATGGAGGTCAGCCGGGGCTTTTGCGAAGTCTGATAGCATTGCCGTATGCTATCAGCAATTGACATGTTGGATGGTAGCCTGATGGAGTTCATTCCCGTTATAAACTGTTGAATTTAATGTTCCAATTCATGAATTAAAAAATCTAAATGGGATTTACCAAAAATCACACCGGAAGTTTTTAAAGATTTGCCTAAAGTTGCTAAATTTTGTTTAAAAAATAAAAAATTACATGTTTCTTAAGTTTTTTTGAAGGGTCCCGGGTTTTCAATTTTCTAAAATGATGAGATATTGGTTAGTTAAACTAAGGCTTCTCTTTTTTTTTTTTTTTTTTTTTTTAAAGGTTCCTAGCATGCCATTTGAAGCTCTTATCATTCTCAAGAGAACGTAGTTGATTGCTAGGCTAACAAAGTATCCCATTTGGTTGGTCCAGATATCTTTGCCCATGCCCTTTTCTTGCTTAAGCCTCGGTTGTTCGTCTGAGACATATACTTTTCTTCATTGAGGTATATGCCTTAAGGCAGTTTGAGGCCCTGCCCGATCAATTTCATTTTTATTTTCAGTTCGGAAGAGTCGAGAGCGCTTATTAAATTTAGATTTAGGGTTTCATCGGTTCGAAATATTTGTTCCAATATTCACCCTCCTTTTGCAGTTCACAACAAAGGAAACACTCTCTCAGTTTCGTGTGCACAGCTTCAGCCTCGCCAACTTCGTCTTTGACTACTTTGGTTTTGACTTCTTCGGCCTCGCTTTGTATCAGATTGAGTTCTTCGTGATGAGGTAAAGATCTATCTTCCCTTTTGAGCCCGTGTAGGCTTCGACATCTTCGTGAGAAGCAATTATGAAATTAGTTTAGAAATCAAATATCTCTTTGCTGCTTGCCTTAGCTGCAGCTTGTGGGTGTAATCCTAATTATTAGTTTACAAATCCATATCTCCTTGTTGATTGGATTTTTTTTGTTTAGATGCATGAATGCCCATTCCTTCATTTAGGATACAATTGATACCCTTTTATGAGAATTTGTTTACTTTGCCTAGAATTGTTCCCAGTTAGTTTCTACTTTGGGCTAGTAGCTACAGGAATTTATGACTCACTAGCGAAAATTTCATTGTATATTTTGAAAAAAATTGGCGCCCACATCATCAAGACACTTGGAACCAAATCATGGTGAGATAAGATCCTGATAATATTTTATGAGTTATTTATAATTTTTTAGTACTTTAATTGTCCCGTTTTGATGCGTACGCCTTGATCTGCCTCGAGGCTTATACCTCACTTTGCTAAGAAAAAACACCTCGATTCTCAATATCTCCTTTTTAAACCTTGATAGATATAATGGCACTTGCCAAAATTTAAGACCATTTGTTGTGCCATTGAAAATTTGAATTCCCTTAGGATGGCCTTTAACTACATCATTACATATATGGATTGTACCATAAATCTACATTTCTATATCAACACATAATTTGGCCACTTTAGTTTATTTCTTACTCTTCTATGTGGCTTAGTTAACTCGCATAAATATGCAACTCATGTATGGATTATCTATCATCAATTTATCCATCATAGTTTGCATCAAAAAGATTTCTACATTGAGATGCCATTCTTACTGTATAATAGTCCTTTCTCTAGTGATGTTTTTATATGTTTGAGGATGCCCAAAATAACTTCCTTATATTTATATTTGGGAAATTGCATGTGTTGATTCATAACTCCTACTACAAAGGAGATATCTATCATATGAACAACATGATAGATTAATTTACTAGCCAACCTACGATAATGAGCTAAAAATTTCCTCTTTAGTAGTAGCAATATGAGTGTTAATTCAGAGTTATCAAGTTTGCAATCTAACATACTAGTTTCTTGATTGCTCAAGTTATTGAGGGGTTCACTTTGGTTTGGGAACGCGTATGTCCAAAGCTATGAGCTTGCAGACTTTTTTCTTATCGTCCCTGAAAAGGTGAACAGTTTTCTCAAGAAAGTCAGTGACATTTTTTTTAGCCCAGAAAACTTATTTTTTGTTGGCAAATTTTATTCATAAAAAGTATAAGGGACAGCCCCAAATCTTTAGTTAGATTTTTTTTTTCAAATAATAATGTTTTATTTCTATGATCACTTTTTAATTGCTCTCTATTAGTGAAATGTCATTTATATAGATGTCCAAGATAATAGTGATAGGAAGTGGATGCACTTCTCACAAAAATCAGTGGATGAAACATGAAAAATTTGGAAGAATGACCCAAAATAATTTTTATTGAAAGAACTATAAAGAGAAATGCAAGATACAATTGGATCTTCAATTGAAGAGGAAGATCCAGCTCTCCCAAATTCCTAGCCGCTGGCTAGAGCCAAGATAACCTAAGAATAAACTAAATTCAGCAAACTCCCGAAACATAATCTAAAATCACCCCATAGTTAGCCTTAAATAGGCTCCCATATTTCCCTCCCAAATTGGCCCTATTTCCCTAAATAAATTCCTCTCATATTTGAATTCAAATTATATTTATTTTCCTAATTAATTCCCTCCTAATTGTAATCAAAACATTCCTAAACAATGCCCCCTTAATTACTCCTCATTTTCCCTAAATAATTTCCCCTTAGATTTTGAATTCAAATTAGATCTCTTGCCCTAAATAATTCCTTCTTAATTGTAATTAAAAATTTTCCTAAATAATTCTCTTTGATTAAGAACCTTCATAAATAGTTCTCTTGATTAGGAAACTTTTTAATTCCCTCCCAATCAAATTGGCCTGTCCATCAATACTACCATTCCAAAGTGTCACATTGTCCTCAAGGTGGAACAAAAGAATTGTTGAAGCACTGGATTAATAACACTAGACTAAAAAGTGGATTGTCACTAGGTCGAATGATCTTTGCGTCCAGCACCTCCCTGATCAATCTCTCAATCTCATCCTCCTGTAGTTGGGGACAATGTTTAAAATTGCGTATTCGGGTATTGAGGCGTTTTTCATTCGTGAGGCGAGGCGTAAGCCTCAAGGCGTTTAGAGGCGTAAGCCTCAAAATCAAAAGATTGCGTAAACATAAAATGATAAATTTTTTAGAGCCCACAGTAATTTTAAACCATGGTTGGGGAGAATGGTATGGACGAACATTGATAAGTGAGACTTTGTCCTTTGAAGTGCTAGCTTGCTCGTGTTCCCACGGTGGAAGCAACCCATGAATTGGCTGGAATGCCTCTCAATATTCCTATAGGAGCGGTTGAACCATATTAAGTGTTTTTTATCTTCTCTCATCTTTTTTCCCTTCCAAACTTTGCAGTTTCATAAACAATCATGCTCCACCATTTCCCCTCCTTAGAAGTAGTTCCAAAGAAGGCATCTCATTTTCTTCCCCCAAAATTTCCACATCTTGATTCTCCCTAATTATCCCTATATTAGGATTTCTCCCATTTTCTTGTCCGGTCAACGATGCTCTCACTTCTGATATTGTTAGTTTTGTTGGGCCCTCAAGCTGCTTCTTTATCATCTCCTCCATAATGACTAATTTCTCATCGATCTTCTTGTAGATGGCTGAAAATTGCTTTTCAAAATCTGAAATCAGATTTTAATTGTTCGATCTCTCTTTTCAACACTTCTTCCTTTCTTTCCGCCATATGGATCTAGGCTCTAATACCAACTTGATAGGAAGTGGATGCATTTTTCACAAAAATTAGTGAATGAAACACGAAAAAATTGGGAAGAACGCCACGAACAATATTTTTCGAAAGAACTATAAAGAGAAATGCAATATACAATTGGAACTTAATTGGAGAGGAAGATCCGGCTCTCCCAAATCCTTAGCCGCCGACTAGAGCCCGTGCCCAAATAACCTAAGAATAAACTAAATTCAACAAACTCCCAAAACGTAATTTGAAATTACCCCATAGCTAGCCTTAAATAGGCTTCTATAATTTCCTACCAAATCAGTCCCATTTCTCTGAATATATCCATCTCAGATTTGAATTCAAATTAGATTTATTTCCCTAATTAATTCCCTCCCAATTGTAATTAAAACTTTCCTAAACAATTACTGCCACGACCCGTCCCGGATGCTCGATCTAACGAGGCGGGTACGAAAAGTCGGACGATAGTACATTTCCAAAAGTGTAAATTTACTCATCATCAAAACTTTTACAATAAACTGAAGAGCCCCTAAACAAAAAAAAGTTGTCACAATTACCCTTTAATTCCTCCTCTTTTTCCCTAGATAATTCCCTCTTAGATTTTGAATTCAAATTAGATATCTTGCCCTAAATAGTTTCCTTCTAATTGTAATTATTTTTTTTTTTCTAAATATTTCTCCTTTGATTAAGAACCTTCCTAAATAATTCCTTTTTTATTAGGAAACTTCCTAATTCCCTCCAAATAAAAGCGGCCAGCCCATCATAGAGCTAGATGAAGTGGCACTAATTGTTGATTGCCTGACATGTGAAAAGATACCAAAATTTAAAATTTATGATGTAATAGAAATAATAGCTGCAGGATTATATGACGAAATGACATGGGAGACAACCACCAATGCTTATGAGTTTTGGATTAGACAATTATAATTCTCCTGAGAAAGACGGGCAAACCTAGAAGAGGTAGTGGGATTGAAAATTCCAGTGGCAATTACAAATGGGCCATAAGCATGCTGCACAGTGGAAGTATAGCCAAATTTGGCCCATCAATTCTCAAAGATGATTAGTATGAAGACAATGAGAGCCAATGGACAATGTCTTCCCCCCTTTATTATGGCTACTATCTGTCTGGCTAATTCGACCACCACAATGCAGCATAGCAAGGGTAGACTGTTTAATCATCAGCGAGGAGGGATTAAGAACTTAGTAACTTGAATTTTAGAGAGCGGTTTCAAAGTTGATGATTGCATAATTTTCTGTCATTTGAGATTGTACATGTTAAAATGATAGATGAAGCCTAGAGAGAAACTTAATAATAAGGAACTCAATTTATTTTTGCCAGAACGTCAAATCAATAATAATGGACAAGAGTAGCTCTTATACTTTCTTATTTCTAAATTGGCAAATCATTTAGCTAGAGAGGAAATATGTCTGAGTAAAGGGTATCTTGGGATATTACTTTTTTGGAAGTATGTGGAGTAAAGAAAATCTCATATCGTCTTGGTTGTATCTTGAAACTTGACAATAGTGGCAACAGAGGGTTCATTACTATTGAGCAAGCATATGAGATCAACATAGTATGAAGTTTTGTATTTGGCATTGTTTATTTGTTTGAGAGACGGAGAGTTGAGATGACCAAGTTTCTCATAAAATTCCATAAGAAAACAATATACTCAAAATCATAAGAGATAGTTTGATGCTATTAAGTTTGATAGATGTACTAATAATGGATGAAGGTTTCATCTTCAGGAGAGTTATAGAGGAAGACATTGACATATACTCCACAAAGAGAACATAATAGAGAAGGGAATGTTTGGGGAAATTATAGATTTAGGCGCAGGCATGGGTGAAACTTTGCATGAGCGTAGGCTAAATGTGTCCTGGTCTTTTAGGATAAAAAGACTAGAACACTTTCATGCCCTGTATGCTTTTTCACAAAATAGAGAAAGTACATGCAATTTTTTTATAAAACTTCCAATTCACATTTTAAAGGCCTATGTAAAATCTCAACCTAATACCAGGGTAATTTTAAAGAGCCACAAGGAGTCAATTTGAAGATGCATATTGTACTGAATTCTGGGTGATCATTTGCATTTGTTGTTATTGCGTGTTGTACTGAATTCTGGGGGATCATTTGCATCTTATCAATTTTCCTTGCTCCTAAGGAAATTTTGGTCGCTCTTGGACATTCTTAATTATTCTAAATCGTCTTACTACCTTAGTAAAAATTGGTTCAATAGATATTATCTGCTCAAACTCCTATACATTTATTACTCTGCGTTCTACTCTGGGGTTTACTGCAAGTCTAGATTTGCATCTCCACCTTATTGCCTGTAGAGTGATGTGGTTCCAGGTTCCATTTAATAAACCGGCTCATGGGGGAATACGGGATCGTGTAACAACGGCCTGCCACCGTGGCCACTCTTGCTGTCTGGACGCTTGCCACCGTGGCCACTACACTGGAAGACTTTTCTACTCTCCACTACTGCTCCTAACAACTTCATCATTAGTTTTTGCTTAATCCTTAGTTATTTTCAATATTGCCATTGTTAATTTCTCTTGTTATTGCCTTTCGATGAGAGAAGGCACAATAGTTTTTACCACTTAATGAAATCAAGCTATCGTTACTGTTCCATTGCTTAAACCTTTGGAAACAGGGTCTTCGGTTGCAGGTGTTCGTGAAGGTTTCCGATCAGGTTCCACACCATCTGGTATCAGAGCCAAGCGCGAACAGGCACCGTGATGGCCGAAACCAGCCACAGAGCCGCTCCTGACGATGATCGGAGCTCAGATGATTGGAGAACCGCCGTTAACAGCATCTCCAGAGAGGTAGCAGACCTCGCTGCAGAATTTAGGCGTTTCACAGTAGAAACGAAAAGGGAGATCCAAGGATTGCGGCAGCACAGTGGCGTACACACTGAGATCCCGCGCATAGCCCGTGAAGACGTTTCGCCAGAGCAGCGTAATCGGATGACTGCCGAAAGAATGCCGAGGAGAATTCCTACAGCATATTTCGATTATTCGGATTCGGATGCTGATGATGGGCAACAAGGAGGATTCGAACCCTTCAAACAAACCGACCGTGGTTTTGGGGAGAGATTGGGAGCCCGACCGGCGAGAGACAGAAACTCTAACCACCACGGTGAGTTTCGTGTTAAACTTGATATTCCGTTCTTTGAAGGGCGACTCCACATCGAAGACTATCTCAACTGGGAGAGGGCGGCCGAAACTTTCTTCAATTATATGGAGATACCACCTGAGAAACAAGTGAAGTATGTTGCCTGTCAGCTAAAGGGTGGTGCCAGTGCTTGGTGGATGCAATTACAGCAGAACAGGCAACGAGAGGGAAAGGGCTCCGTTCGAAACTGGTACCGCATGAAGCAAATGATGAGGGGCCATTTTCTTCCAACGGACTATGAACAAATGTTGTATCTTCAATACCAGCATTGTGTACAAGGCGCACGATCCGTTAGTGAATATACAGAAGAATTCTACAGGCTGAGTGCGAGGAATAACCTGCGGGAATCAAACAACCAATTGGTTGCCCGGTATACTAGGGGATTGAAGGACTCATTACAGGATAAGCTGCAATTAAACTCATTATGGACCCTTTCACAGGCGGTGAATTTTGCGCTGAAGGCCGAGCTGCAGTTGTCCAAACAGTCCAAGAACTACTCCAACAGACGCCAATTTCTTGATCAATCCAGTGAATCTCGCCAGTATGCACAGCCCAAGTTGACGTCGCCAACGTCGTCAAATCAGTCAGCCCCTGTACCCGACAATAAGGCGTCAGCTAGACCTCGACCACCCCCTCGAGACAACCCTTATGCTAAGCCGACAACTCTGAAATGTTTCCGATGTTTCCAGCCCGGCCACAAGTCGAACGAGTGTCCGACAAGACCACAACTTCAAATTGTGGAAGGAGATAATGAAGAGGGAGTAGAATACAACTCGGATGCAAATGAAGACGTTTTTGAAGAACTTACACCGGATGAAGGAGAAGCCGTCGTCTGCATTCTGTAACGGCTATTTTTAGCGCCTCATCAACCCACAACGTCCCAACGAAATGATATCTTTCGCACTCGTTGCACCATCGGAGGAAGAGTGTGTGAATTGCTAATTGACAATGAGTGTACAGAGAATGTGGTATCCCGATCTTTGGTACAAGCTCTGCAGCTGAAAACTACAAAGAACCCGCAGCCGTATAAAATTAGCTGGGTCAAGAAAGGGGTTGAAATCTCTATCACTGATATGTGTAGAGTCAATTTCTCGATTGGGAAAAGTTACATCTGCGAAGTTCTTTGTGATGTCATTGACATGGACGTATGTCACCTCATCTTGGGCCGACCCTGGCAATATGATAATGGGGCTATATACGATTGTCGTCAGAATACCTATTCGTTTGAATGGAAAGGGCGAAAGCTGAAGTTACTGCCACATATCGCAGCACCTCACTGCAATGTGGCAAAAGACAAGGCTGTTCTTAATATCGTCTCAGGCGCTGCTCTATTAGCTGATAGTAATCCTTGTATATATGCTTTGGTGTCTGTCGACCATGGCCCCAATCAAGTGCAGACGTCCAGGCCACCACAAATTGACGAACTACTTCAGGAGTTCCAGGACATTATGCCTCCTGAGCTGCCACCCGAGCTGCCCCCAATGCGCATGACCCAACATCAGATTGATCTGGTTCCCGGAGCCAATTTACCAAATCTTCCACATTATCGTATGAGTACAAAGGAACATGAGCTGCTGCAAGAAATGGTTGACGATTTGCTTAGACAGAAGTTGATCCAGCCCAGCCTGAGCCCATGCGCAGTCCCAGCTTTATTAGTGCCCAAGAAAGACAACAAATGGCGCATGTGTATCGATAGCCTAGCTATCAATAAAATCACTACAAAATACAGATTTCCTGTACCGCGCATTGAAGACATGTTGGACAAGCTCGCCGGCTCTCGCGTGTTCTCCAAGCTCGACCTCCGCAGTGGTTACCATCAAATCCGCATCCGGCCCGGAGATGAATGGAAGACGGCGTTCAAGACCAATCAAGGATTGTTCGAATGGCGTGTCATGCCATTCGGATTGTGCAACGCTCTGGCAACTTTTATGCGCTTGATGAACGAGGTACTCAAGGATCACCTTAATCGTTTTTGCGTTGTTTATTTCGATGACATCTTGATCTACAGCTCGTCCTTTGAAGATCATATCAGACACCTTACTAAGGTGTTACAGGCACTTAGGGAACACCATCTTTATTTGAATTCATCTAAGTGTGAATTTGTTACAGCGCAAGTTTATTTTTTGGGTTTTATTGTTTCGGCTGATGGAGTAGCAACCGACCCACGCAAGATCTCTTCCATTCGCGACTGGCCAATCCCTCGCACCATGTTCGACGTCCGCAGCTTTCATGGACTCGCTAATTTTTACAGACGTTTCATTCGGGGATTCAGTATCATAATGACACCAATCACAGACTGCTTGAAAGCCAAACAACTACGTTGGAATGAATCCTGTCAGCGAAGTTGGGACACCATAAAGGAAGCCTTAAGCTCCGCACCTGTTCTAGCACTCCCGAACTTCGACCTTCCGTTCCAGGTAGACACCGACGCATCCACAGTCAGAATTGGCGCGGTGTTATCCCAGTCTGACCGTCCCATAGAGTTTTTCAGTGAAAAACTAAGCACTGTGAGGCAAAAATGGACAGTGTACAAGCAAGAGCTCTATGCTGTCGTTCGTGTTTTGAAACATTGGGAGCACTATCTACTCCACCAGGACTTCATTCTGAGTAGTGACCATAAGGCGTTACAGTTCCTTAACAGTCAGAAAACCATCAATCGTATGCATGCTAGATGGATCATTTTTTTTGCAGAAGTTCACCTTCGTGTTGAAGCATAAATCTGGAAATCAGAACAGGGTTGCTGATGCTCTCAGTCGGCGCACCGCACTTGTCACTCAGCTCCAAACTGAATTAACCGGCCTTGAATGTCTCCAAGAGCTCTATCCTGAAGACCCAGATTTTGCCCTTCCTTGGCAGCAATGTATGGCGTCACAACCAGTTGCAGATTACTCTGTTTGCCACGGGTACCTCTTCAAAGGGAACGCGCTATGCATTCCTGAATCATCCTACAGGCAACAGCTTATCAAGGAAGCTCACGCAGGCGGATTGGCTGCTCACCTGGGTCGTGAGAAGACGATCCAACAGCTCAAGGCTAGATTTTTCTGGCCTAAAATTCATCGAGACGTCTCCCGTTTCGTCGAGCGTTGTGCTGTTTGTCAGGAATTTAAAGGTAACAAACAAAATGCCGGACTGTATACGCCTCTGTGGGTCCCTGACTCTATATGGGAGGACATTAGTATCGACTTCGTATTGGGATTACCACGAACGCAACGGGGAGCTGATTCCATAATGGTCATTGTTGACCGTTTTTCAAAGATGGCACACTTCGTCGCATGCCGTAAGTCCCTTGATGTCGTCAACATCGCTCGCTTGTTCTTCAATAAGATCGTGCGCCTACATGGACTTCCACGGAGCATAACTTCAGATCGGGATGTCAAATTTGTTAGCCATTTTTGGCGTGAATTGTGGAAGCGCCTACACACCTCCTTAAACCTTAGCTCTGCTTATCACCCCCAGTCTGATGGACAAACGGAAGTCGTTAATAGGACACTTGGCAATATGTTGCGTTGCCTCGTACAGCACCAACCGAAACAGTGGGAAAATTCATTAAGCCAGGCGGAGTTTGCTTACAACTCTATGCCTAACCGGTCAATTGGACAATGTCCTTTTGCTATCGTCTATACTAAGGCTCTGAATCACTTATTTGATATAGCTATTCTTCCCAAATGTGCTAACAAGTCTGCTACAGCTTTGACAGATCAATGCCAATCTGTTTTCGATGAAGTCCGTATGAAACTCATCACGTCCAGTTCCAACTACAAGAAAGTCGCTGATCTACACCGTCATCATGTTTCTTTTCAACCCGGTGATCTAGTACTCATACGACTTCGCAAAGACCGTTTTCACACCGGTGCCAATTCAAAATTGAGCCCTCGCAAATTTGGCCCCGTTCCTATTCTCAAGCGTATTAAAGACAATGCTTATGTCGTCGATCTATCAGACACCATGCATACTTCCAAGACCTTTAATGTCTCAGATCTCTTTCCTTATCACCCCCCCGATGATACAGGTAGTTCACATATTCAGGTGGAACCTGAATTTTCTATAGCAGGAGGTACCTGATGTGGTTCCAGGTTCCATTTAATAAACCGGCTCATGGGGGAATACGGGATCGTGTAACAACGGCCTGCCACCGTGGCTAC
>NW_021320001.1:617017-642396 GCF_001605985.2 Dendrobium catenatum | reverse complement strand
TTGCAAAATTCGGAATCCAGGAAAACAGCCCAAAAACAGTGGAAAAATAGAAGATTTCTTGGATGAAAACACTCACAAACACTTCGATTACTTAAATATCAAAAGACTTACAAGTTTCCACGGATACAATGCTCTCAATTCGAGAAGAGAAGCTTTCTCTCAAGCCCTAGATTAGAAAAACCTAAAACAGCCACCAAAACAAGATCCCTCCAAAACAAACCTTAACTCCCGTTTAACCCTCACATGATCCCCCCAAAATACCCTAATTACCCCTAGGGCAAACAAAACAAACTCCCTCTTACATTTGGTGGGCTCCTTGGGCCCACCCGACTCCTCCCTCTCCTTCGGCCGAACGCCCAGGCGGGCGTTTTCTCCGCCTGCAGTAGGCGAGAACCGGCCCCTTGTGGGCTGGTGCGGATGCGGGATGGACCGGGCGGTCCGGTCCATCACATGCATGTTGTACTGAATTCTGGGTGATCATTTGCATTTGTTGTTATTGCGTGTTTCATCTTATCAATTTTTGGTGATCCTAAGGAAATTTTGGTCGGTCTTGGACATTCTTAATTATTCTAAATCGTCTTACTACCTTAGTGCAAATTGGTTCAATAAATATTATCTTCTCTAACTCCAATACATTTATTACTCTGCGTTCTACTCTGGGGTTTACTGCAAGTCTAAATTTGCATCTCCACCTTATTACCTGTAGAAATTTGCTTCAATACTCTTCCTATATAATATGATTTCTGTAGCAAGATTTTGGACGAGTGATCAATCACTATGGATTGTGAAAACTATCTTAAGAAATACTCAATATAAATATTAATATTTTGATCATTACATCTTAAAGTGATCCCACGTAGGCTGTTGAATTTCTTTGGTTGTAGGGTCAATCCTATTAATCTATGTGGCATGACTCCTTTCACGTGTTGACAGTTAATTCAGGATTTTAATGGTGCTTTGACTACTAATTTGTGTCCTGATCTTATCTTCTTGGCTTGGCTTGTGTTGAAATATTTTATGAATGAAAGCTCAGTAGCTCACTACTTAGTTAATAATGTTCTTTGAAAACTATGCAAACGCTCGAGTCTTTCTTTTTGCAGGGGACCTGAAAATATTGGAATGTGTGATTAATCATTATGGTCCTCAAAGAGCCTAATAAAGATTCATGGAGATGGGCTTTAGGCATTGTATATATAGTTGCAGTTGCATCAATATGGATTGCTGCTAGTTATATTGTTCAGACAGTGGTAGATGAGGGGGTTTCTCCTTTCTTGTTAAGCTACATTTGCAACTCTTTGTTTGTGGTTTACATTCCCATTGTTGAAATTACACGATATTTTGAGGATACAATTTCTAATCTATTAGCCAAAAAGCACAATGAACCATCCATGCAAGGATCTTGCTATCCAGAGAATGCAAGTCTTTTGCTAGGAAGTGATAAAGAACCAATCATAATCGGTAGTCATCCTAGAGAACCTATTGCATCTGGAACTGAAACAAGGATTCAAGATATAGAAAGAATTTTTCCCAGTCAAGCTGATGAGTTTTCTCCTGGAAACCCAATTAGTAGTACAGGAACGCAATTGGATTCAAAAATGCGTTGGACGCGTACTCAAGTAGCTAAAGTCAGCCTTTTGATTTGTCCGTTTTGGTTTTTTGCACAACTCACTTTCAATCTTTCTCTCAAGTATACGACTGTCACTGTAAGCTTTTCAACTTATTTCCCTACATTCTATCACTTTCCACATTCCTTTATTGTCATTTTCTCAATTAATTTACTTTGATTATGCAGTCGAACACCATCTTAAGCAGCACGTCTAGCCTCTTCACCTTTCTGGTCTCTGTTGCATTCTTGGGAGAAAAATTTACATGGGTAAAGTTAGTCAGTGTTCTTCTCTGCATGGGAGGTACCGTGCTAGTGAGCTTAGCTGATTTGGGAGTTGGAGTAAATGCTATTGCATATAATGCTGTTCTTGGGGATGCACTTGCACTTGTTTCAGCTGGCCTTTATGCTGTTTACATTACTCTCATTCGGAAAAAGCTACCCGATGAAAATAAGGGAGAAGGTCATGCAAGCATGGCCCAATTTCTTGGATACCTTGGGTTATTTAATCTCTTAATTTTTCTTCCTGTTGCACTTTTTTTAAATTTCACCGAGATAGAACCTTTCCACAAGCTGACATGGAGACAATTTGGCCTCATTGTTGGAAAAGGTATGTATGACCTCCTAGTTTTCGCTATGTTTGTTACTTGTATCTACACTTGAGGGTAGCTCAGGTCCTTATCTCTTTTTTTTTTTAAGTGTTTATATTTTAGTTAGTTAAGAAGGGCATATGTTTTCTTATGGTAATCATGTGAGGGCATTCATAGGTATTTGGCTTATGTTCTCTTTTAAAGAAGGCTGGACTAGTAACATATGTGTGCCACTTGGTGGTGGCAAGGCTTGTGGAAACAGAATGTTTCAAACCACTTATTTATGCAGGAGCATCTGCGGTGAATGATTTGATGAGCACAAATTAAATGGCACTGAGATTGACTACAAAGAAGGCACAAAGATTGCGTTGTTATATCATAGCTAGCTCCATATAAGACCAAAAATATATGTATAATATTAAGAAGCCACATAAGTGTAGTTATAAATAGGACTAATTTTTCTAAATAGGCTCTCCTAATTCCCTCCTAAATTAGGTCTCTTTTCCTAAATAATTTCTCTCATATTTGAATTCAAATTAGATCTCTTGTCCTAAATAATTTCCTCTCAATTATAATTAAAATTTTCCTAAACAATTCCACTTTGATTAAGAACCTTCCTAAACGGCTTCCTCTTGGTTAGGAAACTTCTTAAATCCCTCCCAATCAAGTCGGTCGGTTCATCAGTGAGTGAAGATGTAATGATAAGCGGCCTGAACATTGATGTTCTCCTACCAATTGTTTAATCTAGATTTTGCCACATGTTTTTGATAGGGTGAGGGGGAATCAGGGAACTAAGTGCATCTTTTATTAAGTCAAAAGTATACGTGTGACTACAAATTTTTATTTAGACAGAAGTATGTGTTTTTTTTTTCTCCCTTGGATATTACATTTATGTCATAGAATTTTCTTGATTCATTCAATTATATTAAAAATTTGTCTGGCAGACTTTTGGAGGGGAAACGGAAAGAAAGAAAAATTTAAGGTCAAATTAGATACATTGAAGATTAAGTTAATGTTATAACTCCCGAAATTTTTCATATGTAAGTGTTTGTTCTAATATGTATTTATTTTAAATAGTTCACCCTTTCCTCTTTAGGAAGTGTTTTTGGATTCAGAAGTATTATTACATCATCTTTTAACTTCAATTTCACATACCTCCTGTTCACTTGAGAAGCTGATTTGTAATTTTCATAATTAATAGTCTTTTTTTTTTAATATGCATATTTAATTTATGACACATTGTGCGAATGATTATGCTAATTCGCTTGGTCTAAACTAAACAAGAAGTTCAAGGTTTGTAGGCTTTCTAGGTTGAAACCCTGTAGCTATTCCCAATGAACTCATACTTGTTGACTTTTGACGAATGTAGCTATTCCCAATGAATCTTTTTTCTCCATTGCATGCTAAGATCAGATTCTCTTTTTTAGCCATTAGTAATATCATATTCGAATTAGATATACACCCTTTTTAAGTATAAATTTTGACATATCACTTGAGCTCCTATTAATTACTTCAATTTGTCATCAGTTTGTTGGTAATAAGTAGTTAATTTTAATTTTTTATTTTCATAAAGTTGTTCAATAATAAATAATAAATTTTACATCCTTGCCAATCATAATGGTTTTAGATATAACCACTTTATTAAAATATACTTTGGCTGGGCCTTTAAAAAAGCTGCTTTAAGACCATTCACCCCAACTGAATATGTAGTATAAAATTGAAAATTTTTATACTAAAAAGCTATTTTAAGAAACAGTAAGAAAGCTGTTCCAAATGAAACCTATAATTTGTTATTATGTTACTACGCTATGTTTCTATCTTTTGATTTTTTTTCATATTGTAGTGTAGATAGATGTAAATATGTCGATATGCTTGATTTGTGTAATCAAAATTTTAATTATTTTAGTGTCCTATTGTACATTTTGCATATTATACTCTCCTACCATGCATGATCAAATCAATTTTTGATAAGTTTTATAAGCTAAAAGATTATTAGGATATCTTTAATTCTTCAAAAGCTATTGGTATAATCTTGATCTTATAAAATTTACCCATGCCACTCTTCTTCTACTTATGGAGGGACAATGCACAAAGAGGCATGGGAGTATCTTCATATTTATAATGAAAAAAGTCACATTTATTTTAATATTCAATTATTAAGATTAATTACTATAAAATTTTTATTCATAAACTAAGCATTTATATTTTCTGACAACGATGATATGTATATACTATATTAAGCAATTTTAAGAGAATTTTAATATAAATAAACAATTGTTATAATTTTTTTTTAAAAAAATATAGAGAGATGATTATAATATTTTTCTGATTTTTAAAGAATATTTTTTAGATAAATAAAATGTTATTTTAATATTAATACCAATGAATTGAGGTGACATTTAATAATAACTAATACTATAAAGTGAGTTATCAATAATATTAAAAAATTCAATGATATGTTAATAAATAAACGCTATATTAATTTGCTGTATAATTTAAGAAAACCTTTGAAAATCTTATGAAATTTTTTAATATTACTAAAAAAATCCTAGCTTTTAACTTCCCTCAACTGTCTTATAGTTTTAATCAAATTTATTTTTATTTGGGCATTCATTTTTTCTTTCTTTAAGCGTTTCCCTTTTTTTTTTTCCTATCATAATTTATATTACAATATTAAGATATAATTTTGTCCTCTAAATTCTGATATTTAACTGGATCCCTAAATTCCCCCCCTAAAAAAAAAATTAACTTGATAAATTGATAAAAAATATATATTATTAAAGTAATTATGCAAAAATCTTGGAAGTCAAGTCTTCTTTCACCAGAATTACTCAGTCTGCAGCTCGAATCTTCTCTTGGCCCTTAACTACCCTCAACTTCTCGACTGCCGTCGCCAAACTCACACTTTTATCACCCAAATCCTCCCGGCCACCTCTCACTCTCTCTCTGCGATTCTCTTTCCCCTCGTTTTCTTTCTATCTGCTTCGATGTCAGAATCCAGAGGACTCTGCAACTGCTGCGCCAAATTCCTGATCTCCGCCGGACTCACCGTCCTCATCGTTTGGATCTCCTTCCGCTTCATCAGACCCCGCTACTACATCGTCTCCTTCGACCGCCCCACCACCAACTCTTCTTCCCTCTTCGCCTCCTTCCAGCTCGAAATCGAGAACAAGAACCGCCAAATCGGCATCTACCATGACGAAATCGCGCTAACCCTCCTCGCCGGCCCCAATCTCTCCTCCCCACTCTCCCACTTTGTTGTCCCCGCCTTCTATCAAGGCCATCTCAAGACGGCCGAGAAGCCCGGTAACTTCAGCGGCATCTCCGGCTGGAATCGGACGCGGCTCGCCGGAGAGTCGGTGTTCCGTGTTTTGGCGAATTCGGCGTTCCGGTTCAAGGTGCTGGGATGGAAGAGTCGGCACCATGCAGTGAGTGTAGCCGGCGATGTGGAGGTTGATGCTGACGGTAAGAAGACCGCGACGAAGGGTATACGATTGTCGTCTTCCGCTGCTGTGGTTGCTCCGGTTGTTCCGAGTACCTTTTTCCTTTATGCTTTGCTGATCTTGACGTGATGCTTTAGGATTGGGCGGTTGAGATTGAATCACAGCAGCTTTGTTTATAGCTTTTGTAAAAAGAAAAAAACGTAATTATTTTTTTAAATGCTTTGACGGCTAATCAATATAATATAAAAAAAAGCACCGGAGAGAGAGTGAGAGAGAGAGATCGATCTTTGTAAATTATTCTTTAGAATGGTTAACTTTTATGATTTGAGATTTTATTTGGAATAAATTCATACTTGTTGCATCCTGGAGTATTCACGGATGTAGAGAAATATATAGTTTAGCGTCTTAGGGTTATACGAAGATCCAGCACACAAGCAGATAAGAGAGAGGGTGTAGCATTCATAAGAGATATCATAATTTTTACGTGGAAACCCCTTAAAAGGGGGAAAAACCATGGGGTCTAGCATGGGCGGATCCCCATTTAGTTGAGGGGGGGCAAATGCCCGCCCTCTTGCCCGCCCTCAAATTTTTTTTTTTTAATTTTAGTGAGATATTTTGAAATATTTTGGGTATTTTGCCCCCTCACAAAAAATTTTTTTGCCATCATTTAATCAATCCTAAGCATCTTTGCCCATCCCCACAAAAAAAAAATTTTTTTTTGCCCACCCTGAAAAAAGAAGCTGGATTCACCCCTGGGGTCTAGCTCAGTTTGAATGAATCCACTAGTATTTGCAGTCAATTACAAATGAGGTCCTTCCTTGGGAGAAGGTCTTGGCTTAATTTTACAAATGTACATCATATAGAGCACATTACATGGTGGGAATTACATATACATGTCTGTTTGATCTGCAGGACCATAATCAATAGGTTGGAGGCCAGAAAGACCGTTATCTGGTGATGGAGGTCGGCAGTATTCTGGGAGAACTCTGGGCGTCAGGTAGTGGCCCAGCAGAAGTCCGGGCCTCAGGTGGTGCTCTGGTGGAGCATAAGGCCTCAAGAGGCTGTTAGGCGTAAGTCCGAGCCTTAGGTGATGGCCTGGTGAAGCATAGGGCCTCAAGTGGTGGTTCGGCGGAGCAACGACGTCAAACGGTGGTCCGGCGGAGGTGAGGGCCTCAAGTGGTGGTCCGGTGGAAGTTCGGGCATCAGGTGGTGGCCTGGTGGAGCACAAGGCCTCAAGTGGTGGTCCGACGGAGCAACGACGTTAGGTGGTGGTCCAGCGAATGTGAGAGCTTCAAGTGGTGTTCCGACAAAAGTTCGGGCCTCAAGTGGTGGTCCGAAGGAGCAACGGCGTTAGGCAATGGTCCGGCAAAGATGAGAGCCTCAAATGGTTGTCCGGTGAAAGCGAGGGCCTCAAGTGGTAGTCCAATGAAGGTTCGGCGGTGGTCCGGCAAAACTCCGTCGGTGGTCGAGGAGGAGCTTCTTCCTTCTCTTCTTTTTGCTTTCCCCTCTCTCAAGAGAAATGAGAGGTCTATTTATAGATTTCTAGTGTCATGACCCGTAAATAGGTGAGAGATCAAGGGTAAAGGGGGAGTGCTCGAATGGACGACCGATGTTGAATCCCTTGATCATGGACCGTTTGATGGACATTTGAAGATCTAATTGGTGTCAGAATTCAGTGATATTGGGCTTGTTGGATTCATCTCGTCGAGCCGCTCGATTCGACTATAAGCTCGATATGTTTCAAGACCGTTTGGTAATCTAATTTGCTGTTCGAACCTTTCAACAACGCTTCAAACCCTTGATTTAGACTCATTTGGGCTCGGATTGAGTCGAATTTGGTGTCGTTGGGTTCGTATTTTCGAGACGCTCAGTTTGACTGTAAGTTTGCTGAAATCGGAGTTCAGGTGATCTTGAATTTAATTTTTGAAATTTTCGACTTGATTTTGCCTCGGGATTCGTGCACAATCAAGATAATTTTTTGAGGATGTATCAATATTCATATTTGATACTTAAATTTGCATATGATTGTGAATTTAGTTTAGTTGCAGCATTTATGATTAAAAAGAGGAATTTTATGTGGTATATTAGTAAATATAGAAGTTTAGATATTAAACATGTATTTTCATTAGTTTTATGTGTTATGTATGTAAAAATCCCTTTTTTTTTTTTTAATATGTGCCCTAAAACCTACACTTGGACGAGTGCTCTGAAGCGAAGAAGACCACAGGGCAACCCGCAACGCTGCAAAGCAGATCATTGATGATGAGAAATCAATAGAGAGGAAAGCATTTCTTGGAACCTTCCCGCTGGAAGTGGAAGACTTGACTGCAAATAGAGAGGAAACCATGAAAATGCATCGATCCTAGCTTTCTTCGAACCTTCCCCTGGAAGACTCGACTCCGAAGTAAACCACGGATCGCCCTGCTGCAATGGTATAAAGTATATGGGATGGTAAGAAAAGAGTCGCTCATCCTCTCCCCCCACCATATGGCTCCGAAAATGCACCCAAGCTGCCTCTCGGCCCTGAGAGCAGGCGACATGAACCGCCTCTATGAACTGCTCCAGGAAGAGCCAACACGAATCTACGGCATGACCATTAAGGGAAACACCATACTCCACATCGCCGCAAGCCTCGGCAACGCCTGGCTCATCACCCAGTTGTGCAATCACCTTGATTTGGACCTCCTGCTGCACCAGAACTTAGAAGGCGACACAATCCTCCACTGCGCCGCCCGTGCAGGGCACGACAACATCCTTTCCTTGCTGATCAATCACCACGCTGGAGGGGAAATGATGGGAGCGTTGAACCAGTGTGGGGATAGCGCTCTTCACGAAGCTGCACGCGGCGGCCATGCTAATGCAGTCAGGCAGCTTTTAGCAGCCGGAGATAATATGGCTTCGAAGGTTAACAGAGATGGAGAGTCGCCGATTTATCTAGCGGCGGAGAGGGGCTCAGTGGAGGCTGTGCAAATGTTGCTTGGGTGCGCGGTGGTGGATTATGGAGGACCTCGAGGGCAAAATGCTCTTCATGCTGCCGTCTGTCGAAGCTACGGTAAGATGGTAACCACAATGAAATTACCATTTCTATAAAAGATCAACACCATTGTTAGTTAATTTTTTTTAAGAATATTTTTAAGATCAAATCAGTAGGATAAATTTATAAAAATAAATGAACTGTAGTGTATGTTGTGGTAGCTAACTGTTGTAAGATGTTGCTCGACAAAATGCCTGAACTAAACCTAAAAAAGGATAACTCACTAAGCGTCCCCATTCACTACGCGGCTTCCCTTGGAGATGTAAACATGGTGCGTCTTCTGCTACAAGCGAACGCTAGAATAGCTCATCTCTTGGACGACCATGGCCTCTCAGCCATACACATCGCAGCAAGCAAGGACTATGCCAATGTTATCGAGGAGATACTCCACCATTGCCCAGATGCCACTGAGCTCACTGATATTGAAGGCAACAATTTTCTTCATGTTGCCACAAAGAAGAGAGCGACAACAGTGGTGAAACTAGTCCTTAGTAACCCTCTGCTCAGACAGAGCATAAATGAGACGGATCGTGAAGGAAACACGCCATTGCATTTGGCTGCAATGAACCACAGCAGGGAAATCATCCGCCTTTTGTTGTCTGATAGCAGAGTCGACACAAATGTTATAAACCGCAAGGGTCTCACTCCCCTTGATATAGCTTCATCGTGTGCTGACTCAAGTATTCGTCTCAGGATGGTACGTATAACTTCATATCAACAGTGAATTCTTTCAAGCAAAAGAAGATGCAACCTTTAGGGACAAATCAAACTCTTTATAATGGAACTGTTTTAAATATCCATTTGCAGAAGAAGATGTGCGAAGAATTGGCCTCTGCTGGTTCCAAATTTGGCACTCACCGAATAGACATCTTGATGGGTAAGGATCAACGGAGGCCAGAAGAAGAGCTTAACCGATATAGAACACTGGCAAGTAACATGGCAATAGTGGCAGTACTCGTTGCAACAGTTACATTTGCAGCTGCTTTTACCTTGCCTGGAGGTTACAGCAATGATGACAGCAATAATCAGGAACAAGGCACGGCAATTCTAGCCAAGAAATTAGCTTTCAAGGTGTTTCTTATCTCCGACACCATTTCAATGCTAAGCTCTATTAGCGTTACCTGCTTGCTAATTTGCACTGGCTCTCTAGATCACGACATAAGATTGCACTCCATCATTACTGCCATGAAGTTCATGTGGGTTGCACTAGGAGGGATGGTGGTAGCGTTCTCCATGGGAATCTATGTGGTCTTGGTCTCAAAATGCAGATGGTTGGCTGTTCTTATTTGTGGAATGGCTGCTTGTGTTCCCTTCATGGCTTGTTTGATAGCTGGTTGGCCAACTTTTGGTTCTATTAAGCTGGTGCAGAATGACAGAAATCAAAAGAGGATAGAAAGAAAAACTTCAATCTTCAATGTTAACATGCACATGCCCCATTGGATGGTGTTTGATTTTGTCACACCCGCTAGTTCAGATAAACTATTGGACCATCATCCTGTATAGTATATTTTCGCAGAAGTATTCTTTCCGGGACTTTAAATTCCATCTATATGAACTTATTCAGAAACCGGGAAAAAGAGCAGGAAAAACAGGCACAAAACTCGGTTTTCATGATTTATTATTATTATTATTATTATTATTTTGGACATGATGTCTTATTTGTTGATTTGGAATTATTTTCGAAAATCTAATCAGATTTATTTTGAAAAGATTTGATATTCAATTAATATATTATTTAGACAATTGATTATTTCTCTAAATTGTTGATTTGATTGTGTTTGATTATGGATTAGGTTTCGATGTTTTTTCTCACTTTACTTTATCTCAAATCTATAAAATAGAGTACAAGGACTGTTGTTGTATGTAAGAGAGAGCTTGAGGGTTATTGTAATTCTCTTTTTCTCAAATTTAGTGAAATCATCATCTCTCCGTGGACGTAAACATCTTCGCAGAATCACATAAATCATTGTATTTATTATATTTGTATGGTGATTTTATTTTCATTGTGATTGCTTGCACAACATTATTAGGATCTTTGGTTTACATTGATGGTCTTCTCATGATCCATAGAATCTAAAGATGACATCAATGAACTATAAGGAATCATCTTGACGAAGGAATTGAAAATTCAAGAAGGGCAAGCCGACCGGTTTTTCTCTAGCCCAACGAACAATCTCCTCAGGTACCTTATCTATAAACTGTACAATAATAAATTAGTATTATGCAACCAGGGTCATATACCCATGTTCATATATAATAAAATGAAAATGCTTAGCTTATTTGTTTGGGCCTATTAGAGATCTCCATGCCCTTAAGGATCATGGGCATCACAACAGGGCGAGCAAGCTCAACAATGCCCTTGATAAAACTCAGTAGCTTCATGCTTTATTCTATGTTGCACCATACATCAAAAAGAAGCTTGCAGATTTGAACCTGCAAAAGAAAAAAAAAAGTAATGAGTTGTTGAATGTCTTGATTCTTGTCCTTCATGCTTGTGGCTTCTTTGATTAATGGATCAAATTCTCTCACCTCCATCATGTATGAGGCTTGGTTGAAGTCAAACAATATAAATATTGGTATCTCTTATATGAGTGTTTGATCTCTTTTGTATTTATTTATGACACATCTATTGACCTCATTATTTGAGGTCAATTTCTCCTATTCAATCTTTAGCGCATAGGTTTTTGTAGCCTAGTGTAGACATTACTCTTCTAGGACTTCTCTTAGGAGGATGCCTAATGATGTAGCATCGACTTAACTCGATAACTCGACCTAAGTCAAAATCAATTCAACCCAATATGTATTTAACTCAAATCGAGTATGATTTAAAGGACAATAGCCCCGATTAGCCCGAATTGACTCAACCCGATCCATTTAAAATCGAATCGAAACTAATCATTAAATATTTTAATTCAAACAAAAATTCACTAAGTTAACACTCTAACCTTATTAAAATTAGCTCTAAATTCTTCATTGATAAATAAAATGTTAAAATCATTTAAATAAATTTCAAATAAATATATATCTTTAATCAATAAATAGCCCCGATTAGCCTGGATTGACTCACCCCGAGCCATTTAAAATCGAATCAAAACTAATCAAATTAAATATTTTAGTTCGAACCAAAATTTACTAAGTTAACACTCTAATCCTATTAAAACCAGCTCTAAATTCTTCATTGATAAATAAAATGTTAAAATCATTTAAATAAATTTCAAATAAATATATATGTTTAATCAATCAATTCTAATAGAATAAATTTACTAAAAATAAATAAATATATATCTTCTTCCCCTTGAAGGCAGGTAACCTCTTCCCCCTTCCTTCCTTGCTTCTTCTTATTCCTTTTCTCTTCTTTTATATATCTTTACTTTGAATAATTGAAGAATAGAGGAAGAAGAAAATATGGGAAGAACTTTATTAAGTGTTCTAATGTGTAGAGGATGGGTTTACCTTTAGTTAGATACCCTCTTAATAAAGTTCTTTTCTAGGAAATTAAGCTGTGTGGTATGATAGTATAATTTCAAATGGGTTATTTTGTGTCATCTCTCATGTATTATATGCTAGGTGTTTGACTAAATGCCTCAAAGGGGCTAATTTCCTAATCTTTTTCTTTGTCTTCGCTTTCATCTATACAAAACTTTAGTGTCAAATGGATAAGTGTGCACACATATACATACGCACTTATGTGATTATTTCCTTTCTTAGTGCTATTTCGATATTGTTGGCTCTTATTCTACCATAGCAACGAAGCATCAAGGATGACATGATACTCTTCTAGCAAGTCGCTTGTAGTGTTACTAGATTTTCCTCTATGGCTAATTGATGTCATGTTACCACAAATGATTATCGACATACTTTAAGTTTGCTAGGTGTTTGATTTGTAGCCAATATGTGTAATGAATTGGAATGCGAGATGAAAGCGATATTGAGTAAGTCTCTCTTGTTAATGCATGTGTTAGGTTGAAATGATAGATATGAACAACATGAGATACCTTTTCCTTTTGTAACAATGTTTTCATGAGTAATAACTTGGCAAGTTTTATATTTCAAATTTGTAGGTATGAATTGATTTAATATAGAGATGTTGGGTTTATGTTTGATAATTGTTCCATCAATGAAAGAGCGCATAAATAAGGTTATGCTTAGAGGCATTCTTCTCAAAAGGGGTTTGAAGAATTTTGTATTTGTGCTCCAATATTTTCTATAAATTACTGTTTACGAACTTGTTGTAGGTTTTATTTTGCTAAGCCTGGATGAATCTGAGCTTTATTCAATGTCAGTTAAAGAAATGAATGACCACAAAAATTTTAGAACTTTCTTTTACATACACTTGTAGTTACTTGACGCATCTGACTAAGATTAGAAAGCCTTCATATGCTTTATGTTTCATTTGAGAATTCAAGTTGAGTTGATGTAAGTTTTGCATGCCTTGTGTTGGGTGGCTTTCTTTGGGTCTAAAAGGAAGAAATCTGGTGAGCATTGTGTTAAAAAGTGTTCATGTTGCTTTATGTTGGAAGACTCTGATTTGCAGCTAAACACAGATAAATGTGTTATTTCTACCAAAACGTTTAAAAATCCCGCCCATGGTTCACAAGCTGGGTCGAGCTCGTTTATAGTGGGACGAGCGAGCTCGTTTATAGTGGGACGAGCTTGAGCTCGAGCTCGCATGTGAAGCTCAAGTTCGAGCTCGCTTTCCGACTGACGAGCCGAGCTCGATAAGGCCTAAACTTGGCTCGACTCGTTTACACGCCTAGTTGAGAGAGAGAGAGAGATCTCTGTAAATTAATTTTGAGAATGATTAACTTTTATGATTTGAGATTTTATTTAGAATATTTAGGTCAATTAAATTAATTTCTTATGATTTAGATTTTAGTTTAGTTGCAGCATTTATGATTATAAAGTTATTATTAAAACAGGTCATTGATGATGAGAAAACAGTGGAGAGGAAAATGACATGCACCCAAGCATTGAAAACAGTCGCTCTCAACCCTACATGGCCATGAAAATGGAAGAGTTGACTCCGAAGTACTGTAAACCACAGGTTGGCCTGCAACGCTATCAAGCACTGGTGATGGTAAGTAAAAAGTCGCTCTCAACCCTACATGGCCATGAAAATGGTTGTGTCAATAAGAAATCACGTCGAAAAGTCGACTACGAAAACACAAAACAAATCATAACTCGGTCAAAACTCAATATCTTTGAAAACAGAAATAGGGTTCGGAGTCCTTACCACGAGATCTTCACTTTTCCCAACAGCAGCGTCGGACGAAAAGCGCTCCGCGGCCTCCAAAACCCAAGATTCCTCTTTTTCCCTTTTCTCTTTCTCTCTCTAAAACAGATATTTTGATTTTAAAAATATTTTCTCTCTCATCAAAACGAGCTGATTTCTTTAAATCAGTTGTCTGATCGGCCCGGCCGATCGCCAAATCGTCCCGGGACGATCAGACCAGAAAAATCGTCCTGGACGATTCCCAGAACTATTCTCAGGCCGATATTTTCTACAGTGCCGATCGGCCTGGACGATTTCCAATCGTCCTGGACGATCCTGAGAGGAAAAATTTAAATCAGAGAGGAACAGTAAGGGAACGAGGTCTCACAGTTTGGTAGCAAGATTTAGGCCGGATCATTTGCCCTGAGATTTGGTTTTGCATTTTGCCGATGTGCTCAAATCCTGTTTTCATTTGCTGTGAAGTTTGGTAGCAGGTTTTAAGACGGATTATTTGCCGTGAGATTTGGCTTTGAATTTTGCCGGTGTGCTCAAATCCTACTATCATTTGCCGTGAGATTTGGTTTTGCCTGGATTTACCACTTAGTCAATTTCGCACAAATTGTCAATTGTGCATGGAGAAATTCTCTTGTTTTTAATCAATATATTGTTAATATCTTCATTAGATTATATAATATGATTATATCATCTATTGTTATTAATCAATATATTGTTAATGCCCGCTGCGATTTTGTAGAATTATCGCGGTTTAAACCTCTATTAGAAGTGATATCTACTCCAGCGGTCATAGAACCGCCGCAGAATGTGTTTGCAACACATTGCAGTCACAACGGTCGTGCATCGGCTTTGCAACCGCTACAAGAAAATTTGTAGCGGTTAAATCTGCCGGGAAAAGTCTAATTTTAATTGCGATACGGTATCCCTTTTCTATGGTAGTGTTAGTTTGGTTGGTGTGCAAATACGATTGGGAATTCTCCAACCCGTGCTCATTTCCCCTTGAGTATCAACCCTCATAAGTGGGACCCAATCAAGTTTAGGTCAGGAGGTTTTTTAGGTGAGTGTCTCTTTTAGATAAGTCAAGAATTAGTCAGGCTGTCAAATCTCATTTTCGGGGGTGGAAGCAGGTGAATAACCCGTTTCAAAAACATAAATAAATACATTTCATCAAATTTTCAATGTTAAATTTGAAAGCATTACCAATAAATAATAAATATTTTGTAATTAATTTATTTGTTATACTTTTTTTTAATATGTGCCCTAAAACCTTACACTTGGATGAGTGCTCCAAAGCGAAGAAGACCACAGGGCAACCCGCAACGCTGCAAAGCAGATCATTGATGATGAGAAAACAATACAGAGGAGAGCATTTCTTGGAACCTTTCGGGTGGAAGTGGAAGACTCTTCAAGGCTTGCAACGCTGTAAAGCGCAGGGGATGGTAAACCACGGGTTCCAAGAAAATGCATCCATCCTAGCTTCTTTGAACCTTCCCCTGGAAGACTCGACTCCTAAGTAAACCACGGATCGCCCTGCTGCAATGGTATAAAGTATATGGGATGGTAAGAAAAGAGTCGCTCATCCTCTCCCCCCACCATATGGCTCCGAAAATGCACCCAAGCTGCCTCTCGGCCCTGAGAGCAGGCGACATGAACCGCCTCCATGAACTGATCCAGGATGACCCAACACGATTATACGGCATGACCATTAAGGGAAACAGCATACTCCACATCGCCACAAGCCTCGGCAACGCCTGGCTCATCACCCAGTTGTGCAATCAACTTGATTTGGATTTCCTGCTGCACCAGAACTTAGAAGGCGACACAATCCTCCACTGCGCCGCCCGTGCAGGGCACGACAACATTCTTTCCTTGCTCATCAAAAACTGGTTTGGAGGGCTAATGATGGGAGTGTTGAACCAGCGCGGGGATAGCGCTCTGCACGAAGCTGCACGTGGCGGCCATGCTAATGCTGTATGGCAGCTTGTAGCTGCTGGAGATAATATGGCCTCAAAGGTTAACAGAGATGGAGAGTCGCCGATTTATCTAGCGGCGGAGAGAGGCTCAGTGGAGGCCGTGCAATTTTTGCTTGGGTGCGAGGTGGTGGATTATGGAGGACCTCGAGGGAAAAATGCTCTTCATGCTGCCGTCTGTCGAAGCTATGGTAACCGAAATTTCCATTTCTATAAAAGATCAACACCTTTATCAGTTAAATTTTTTTTAAGAATATTTGTAGGATCAAATCAGTAGGATAAATTTATAAAATTAAATAAACTGTAGTGTATGTTGTGGTGGTAGCTAACTGTTGTAAGGTCTTTAGATATTGCGAAGATGTTGCTCGACAAAATGCCGGAACTAAACCTAAAAACGGATAACTCCCTAAGCGCCCCCATTCACTATGCGGCTTCCCTTGGAGATGTAAAAATGGTGCGTCTTCTGCTACAAGCGGATGCTACAATAGCTCATCTCTTGGACGACCATGGCCTCTCAGCCATACACATCGCAGCAAGCAAGGACTATGGCAATGTTATCGAGGAGATACTCCACCATTGCCCAGATGCCACTGAGCTCACTGATATTGAAGGCAACAATTTTCTTCATGTTGCTACAAAGAAGAGAGCGACATCAGTGGTGAAACTAGTACTTAGTAACCCTCTGCTCAGACAGAGCATAAATGAGAAAGATCGTGAAGGAAACACGCCATTGCATTTGGCTGTAATGAACCACTCCAGGGAAATCGTCCTTCTTTGGTTGTCGGATAGCAGAGTCGACACAAATGTTATAAACCACAATGGTCTCACTCCCCTTGATATAGCTTCATCATGTGCTGACTCAAATATTCGTCTCAGGATGGTACGTATGACTTCATATCAACAATGAATTCTTTCAAGCAAAAGAAGATGCAACCTTTAGCTACAAATCAAACTCTTTATAATGGAACTGTTTTAAATATCCATTTGCAGAAGAAGATGTGCGAAGAATTAACCTCTGCTGGTTCCAAGTTTGGCACTCACCGAATGGACATCTTGATGGGTAAGAATCAACGGAGGCCAGAAGAAGAGCTTAACCGATATAGAACACTGGCAAGTAACATGGCAATAGTGGCAGTACTCATTGCAACAGTTATATTTGCAGCTGCTTTTACCTTGCCTGGAGGTTACAGCAATGATGACAGCAATAACCAGGAACAAGGCATGGCGATTCTAGCCAAGAAATTAGCTTTCAAGATGTTTCTTATCTTCGACACCATTTCAATGCTAAGCTCTATTAGCGTTACCTTCTTGCTAATTTGCACTGGCTCTCTAGATCACGATATAAGATTGCACTCCATCATTACTGCCATGAAGTTCATGTGGGTTGCACTAGGAGGGTTGGTGGTAGCGTTCTCCATGGGAATCTATGTCGTCTTGGTCTCAAAATGCAGATGGTTGGCTGTTCTTATTTGTGGAATGGCTGCTTGTGTTCCCTTCATGGCTTGTATGATAGCTTGTTGGCCAACTTTTGGTTCTATTAAGCTGGTGCAGAATGACAGAAATCAAAAGACCATAGAAAGAAAAAATTCAATCTTCAATGTTAACATGCACATGCCCCATTGGATGGTGTTTGATTTTGTCACACCCTTTGCTTCAGCCAGCTAGTTCAGCAAAACGTTTGGAACATCCTATATAGTATATTTTCGCAGAAGTATGCTTTCCGGGACTTTAAATTCCATCTATATGAACTTATTCAGAAACTGGGAAAAAGAGCAGAAAAAACAGGCACAAATCTCGGTTTTCATGATTTATTATTATTATTATTATTTTGGACATGATGTCTTATTTGTTGATTTGGAATTATTTTCGAAAATCAAATCAGATTTATTTTGAAAAGATTTGATATTCAATTAATATATTATTTAGACAATTGATTATTTCTCTAAATTGTTGATTTGATTAGGGATTAGGTTTCGATATTTTTTCTCAGTTCACTTTATCTCAAATCTATACAATAGAGTACAAGGACTGTTGTATTATGTAAGAGAGAGCTTGCGGGTTATTGTAATTCTCTTGTTCTCAAATTTAGTAAAATCATCCCCTCTTCGTGGACGCAAATATCTTCACATAATCACATAAATCATTGTATTTATTATATTTGTATGGTGATTTTATTTTCATTGTGATTGTTTGCACAACATTATTAGGATCTTTGGTTTACATTGATGGTCTTCTCATGATCCATTGAATCTAAAGATGACATCAATGAACTATAAGGAATCATCTTGACAGAGGAATTGAAAATTCAAGAAGGGCCAGCCGAACGGTTTTTCTCTAGCCCAATGAACAATCTCCTCAGGTACCTTATCTATAAACTGTACAATAATAAATTAGTATTATGCAACCAGGGTCATATACCCCTGTTCATATATAATAAAATGAAAATGCTTAGCTTATTTGCTTGGGCCTATTAGAGATCTCCATGCCCTTAAGGATCATGGGCATCACAATAGGGCGAGCAAGCTCAACAATGCCCTTGATAAAACTCAGTAGCTTCATGCTTTATTCTATGTTGTACCATACATCAAAAAGAAGCTTGCAGATTTGAACCTGCAAAAGAAAAAAAAAAGTAATGAGTTGTTGAATGTCTTGATACTTGTCCTTCATGCTTGTGGCTTCTTTGATTAATGAATCAAATTCTCTCACCTCCATCATGTATGAGGTTGGTTGAAGTCAAACAATATAAATCTTGGTATCTCTTCTATGAGTGTTTGATCTCTTTTGTATTTATTTATGACACATCTATTGACCTCATTATTTGAGGTCAATTTATCCGATTCAATCTTTAGCGCATAGGTTTTCGTAGCTTAGTGTAGACATCACTCTTCTAGGACTTCTCTTAGGAGGATGCCTAATGATGTAGCATCGACTTAACTCGATAACTCGATCTAAGTCAAAATCAATTCAACCCAATATGTATTTAACTCAAATCGACTCATCTCAAATCGAGTATGATTTAAAGGACAATAGCCCCGATTAGCCTGGATTGACTCACCCCGAGCCATTTAAAATCGAATCAAAACTAATCAAATTAAATATTTTAGTTCGAACCAAAATTTACTAAGTTAACACTCTAATCCTATTAAAACCAGCTCTAAATTCTTCATTGATAAATAAAATGTTAAAATCATTTAAATAAATTTCAAATAAATATATATCTTTAATCAATAAATTCTAATAGAATAAATTTACTAAAAATAAATAAATATATATCTTCTTCCCCTTGAAGGCAGGTAACCTCTTCCCCCTTTTTTTTTATTTTTTAACCTCTTCCCCTTCCTTCCCTGCTTCTTCTTATTCCTTTTCTCTTCTTTTATATATCTTTACTTGGACTAATTGAAGAATAGAGGAAGAAGAAAATATGGGAAGAACTTTATTAAGTGTTCTAATGTGTAGAGGATGGGTTTACCTTTAGTTAGATACCCTCTTAATAAAGTTCTTTTCTAGGAAACTATGTGTGGTATGATAGTATAATTTCAAATGGGTTATTTTGTGTCATCTCTCATGTATTGTATGCTAGGTGTTTGACTAAATGCCCCAAAGGGGCTAATTTCCTAATCTTTTTCTTTGTCTTCGCTTTCATCTATACAAAGCTTCAGTGTCAAATGGATAAGTGTGCACACATATACATACGCACTTATGTGATTATTTCCTTTCTTAGTGCTATTTCGATATTGTTGGCTCTTATTCTACCTTAGCAATGAAGCATCAAGGATGACATGATACTCTTCTAGCAAGTCACTTGTAGTGTTACTAAATTTTCATCTATGGCTAATTGATGCCATGTTACCACAAATGGTTATCAAGATACTTTGTTTTCTAGATGTTTGATTTGTAGCCAACATGTGTAATGAATTGGAATGCGAGATGAAAGCGATATTAAGTCTCTCTTGTTAATGCATGTGTTAGGTTGAAATGATAGATATGAACAACTTGAAATACCTTTTCCTTTTGTAATATGTTTTCATGAGTAATCACTTGGCATGTTTTATATCTCAAATTTGTAGGTATGTATGGATTTAATATAGAGATGTTGGGTGTTGGGTTTATGTTTGATAATTGTTCCATCAATGAAAGAGCGCATAAATAAGGATATGCTTAGAGGTATTCTTGTCAAAAGGGGTTTGAAGAATTTTGTATTTGTGCTCCAATATTTTCTATTAATTAATGTTTACGAATTTGTTGTAGGTTTTATTTTGCTAAGCCTGGATGAATATGAGCTTTATTCAATGTGAGTTAAAGAAATGAATGAGCACAAAAATTTTAGAACTTTCATTTACATACATACACTTGTAGTTACTTGACGCATCTCACTGAGATTAGAAAGCCTTCATATGCTTTATGTTTCATTTGAGAATTCAAGTTGAGTTGATGTAAGTTTTGTGTGCCTTGTGTTAGGTGGCTTTCTTTGGGTCTAAAAGGAAGAAATGTGGTGAGCATTGTGTTAAAAAGTGTTCATGTTGCTTTATGTTAGAAGACTATGATTTGCAGCAAAACACTTAAAAATTCCGCCCATGACTTGCAAGTCGGGTCGAGCTCGAGCTCAAGCTCGCTTGTCGAGTTCGAGTTCGAGCCCGCTTTCCGACTGACGAGCCGAGCTCGATAAGGTCTAAACTCGACTCGTTTACACCCTTAGTGGAGAGAGAGAGAGAGATCTTTGTAAATTAATTTTGAGAATGGTTAACTTTTATGATTTGAGATTTTATTTAGAATATTTAGGTCAATTAAATTAATTTCTTATTATTGAGATTTTAGTTTAGTTGCAGCATTTATGATTATATAATCATAAATGCAAAAACATTTGTTTAAACATTAATAATTATTATAATATATAATATACAAAAATTCCATTTGTAAACATAAACTACATTTACCTATTTCTAATGAAAATTTTATTTTATAATAATTAAAAAAGCCATCAAAAACTAAAAAAAAAAATTAGAGTCAGTAATCAGCCTAATTGGCAACTATTATAATTACTTTTAAATCATTAACCATGCATAACAAATATAAATTATTTCTTCAAAACTTTTTTCTCACAACGAAAAAAGACTTAAATTGAGAAAGTTAAAAAATATACATATGCTAAAATTTTTGATTTGCCAATCACACATTCAAGAGAGGCCTACCATTTAAAGCCGAATTAAAAGTTCATGAAAATATTATGCATTATTCATATAATATCTTAGGAATTTTAAAATAAATTTCACCAAAATTTCAATTTTAAATTTGAAAGCATTATTCATATATATTTTTTAATGTGTTCCCTAGAACCTGCCCCTTGGACGACTGGACTCTGAAGAAGACCACAGGTCAACCCGCAACACTGCAAAGCAGATCATTAATTATGAGAAAGCAATAGAGAGGAAAGCTTTTCTTGGAAGCTTCTCGCTGGAAGTGGAAGACTTGACTCCGAAGTACTGTAAACCACATGAAAATGAATCTTAGCTTTCTTCGATCCTTCCTGCTGGAAGACTCGATTCCGAAGTAAACCACGGGTCGCCCTGCAATGTTATAAAGCAGATGGAATGGTAAGAAAAAAGTCGCTTATCCGCTCATCACCCCTCCATATGGCCGCCAGAATGCACCCAAGCTGCCTCACGGCCCTGAGAGCGGGCAACATGGCCCGCCTCCGTGCGCTGCTCCAGGATGACCCAACACGATTCTACGGCATCACCGTTAAAGGAAACAGCATCCTCCATATCGCCGCAAACCTCGGCAACGACTGGCTCATCACCAAGGCGTGCAATGACTCCCAATGGGACCTCCTGCTGCACAAGAACTTAAAAGGCGACACGATCCTCCACTGCGCCGCCCGTGCAGGCCACGACCAGATCCTATCATTGCTGATCGATCATGGAGCAGGATTGCAAATGACGGGAGTGTTAAACGAGCGCGGGGATAGCGCTCTGCACGAAGCTGTACGCGGCGGCCATGCTAAAGTTGTCCGACAACTTTTAGCTGTTGGAGAGAACATGACCTCCATGGTTAACGGAGATGGAGAGTCTCCGCTTTATCTAGCAGCGGTGAGGGGCTCGGTGGAGATTGTGAAAATGTTGCTTGGATGTGCGGAGGTGGATTATAGAGGACCTCGAGGGCAAACTGCTCTGCATGCTGCCGTCTGCCGAAGCTATGGTAACCGCCACGAATTTCCCATTTCTATAAAAGATCAACATCTTTTTAGCAATATTTGTATTTTGTAGGATTAAATTCGCTGGAGATGCTCATAGTCACATAATCACCAAGACTATTACATAGAAATCCCTTAAAGAACATAGAATCTCTCACTCTGAGTTATGTTTTTATAGCTTCGTTCAACTCCCCTTTCTTGTTAGGAGTTTAGATAGTAACTATGAAATAATTATGATGTAATGCGAAATGTCAGGACTTCTATGGTTATTTTTTTAAATCAAAATTTAGATCATTATGAATTTGTATAAAAGCTCTCCACAAATCGTTTTTTTTTCCACCTGTAACGAAGAATTTGACTTGAAAGATGTAGACATAAATTTAGATCGATCTAAACAAACATACTACAAGTATAAACAAATTATAAAAAGATTTTAAGGTCTTCGATATTGCAGAGATGTCCAAGCAAAACTAAAAATAAAAAAAATTTACCTTTTTTTGCATGTCGTGGTAGCTAACTCTTGTAAGGTCGGTCTTCAGATATTACGCAGATGCTACTGGAAAGAATGCCGGCACTAAACCTACAGGCGGATGCCTCCCTAAGCGCCCCCATTCACTACGCAGTTTCCCTTCGAGATGTAAAGATGGTGCGCCTTTTACTGAAAGCGAACGCTACAATAGCTCATCTCTTGGACGACAAGGGCCTCACAGCCATCCACATAGCAGCAAGCAAGGGCTATACGAAAGTTATTTGGGAGATACTCTGCCATTGCCCTGATGCCACTGAGCTCACTGATTATGATGGAAACAATTTTCTTCATGTTGCTGCAAAGAAGGGAGCGAGAATAGTGGTGAGACAAGTTCTTAGAAATCCTCTACTCAGACAGAGCATAAATGAGACAGATCATGAGGGAAACACACCATTGCATTTGGCTGCAATGAACTGCAAGTGGAAAATCGTTCGCCTTTTGCTGTCAAATAACATAGTCGATAAAAATGTTATAAACTGCAAGGGTCTCACTCCCCTTGATGTAGCTTCATCAATTGATGCCTCCAAATTTCGCTTCAGGAGGGTACGTATGACTTCATATCAACAAATGAATTAAAGTAATTATTTTAAGCAAATGGAGTTGAAGCCTTTAGAAACAACTCAAACTCTTTTAATGAAACTCTTTTAAATGTCCATTTGCAGAGGATTATGTTAAAAAAATTGAACTCTGCTGGCACCAAATTTGGTCCTCACCGAATGGACATCATGATGCCTGAGGATCAAGATTATCCAGAAGAAGAGCTTGACAGACATAGAGCAATGGCAAATAACCTTGCAATAGTGTCAGTACTCATTGCAACAGTTACATTTGCAGCCGCTTTCACATTGCCTGGAGGTTATAGCAATGATGACAGTAACCAGGGACAAGGCATGGCGATTCTAGCTAAGAAAGTAGCTTTCAAGGTGTTCCTTATCTCTGATACCATTGCAATGGCAAGCTCTATGTGCATAACCTTCTTGCTAATTAGTAGTAGCTCTCCAGAGCGCGACCAAAGATTGAGCGTCATCATTACTGCCCAGTTTTGCGTACAGGTTGCACTAGTAGCAATGTTGGTGGCATTTTCCATGGGCATTTATGTGGTCGTGGTTTCACAATGCAGATGGTTGGCTGATCTTATTTGTGGAATGGCTATTTGTACTCCCTTTATTATTTTGTGGTCATCTAGTTTCATAAAGGTTAACTATCCTTAAATATGCAAATGAACCTAGCTTAGTTTATCATAAGCTCGTTCATATTCGAGCTCAATTTTGAACTTTTATATTTGTGTTTAATCTTGGTTCATTTAAAATGACATATGTTTATATTTAGTTCAACGTTCGATTTTTTAGTGCTCATCGAGGTTTAAACGAGCGGCTCGTTTAAATTAACAAACGAGCCTTATCAAGCTATATCGAAATGAAGATTAGCTTAACAAATGAATTTTACCAAGATTACTAATAAGTATTAACATTTATATCGAGCCTGTTAATAAACATATTTATCAAGCTTTCTTTAGCCCATAAACAAGCAAGCTTATCGAGCTTTCTCCAACCCATAAACGAATTGCTTGTCAAGCTCATAAATGATACTTTTAATAAAATATATTTTTAATGAACCCTAAAATCAAATAGTCCATCAAACATTAACAAATATGTTATGATCTTGAATAAACTCTTTCTATAATGAGACTTAATCAATATTTATATATAATATTATACGAGGTTCTTATAGAACAAGTATTCATTTTGTCAACAAGCTTTTTAACATGTTTCTTATCGAACGTGTTCATGAGTGTCAAACGATGTTGTTCATAAGCATAAACAAGTCGAATGCATAGTTGCTTAAGCTTATTTATTTAATCACCGAATATTTTAAAAAAAAATGTTCAAGTTTTTTAATTATTTAATCATACGATTATGAATGAGTAATGATCGAGCCGAGGCACGAGTAACTTGTTGAGTGCTTAATTTGTTTGCAACCCTTATTTTGGTATATTTAAGGTGGGGCAAAATGTTAACATGTACATGGTTGATTTTGTCACATCCTATTAGAGGCCACCAAGCCCATAAAGGTCATGAGTATCACAATAGTGCGAGTAAGCTCAACCATGCCCTTTATAAAACTCAATAGCTCCATGGTTTATTCTATGGGACAAATTTTAAATATAGTTAAGGTGATAAATAAAATTAAATTAATAATATTAAAAAAATTAACTTAGTTGTAGTGTAACAATCCAAAAAATAAGAAAAGTATTTTAAAATGAAAAATGCAAAACCTATGAATTTTATGTATGAAGTGGAGTGCAATGGTGTTGTGTTTGGTAGCGCTGCAACGATATGCATAAGAGTAGATCAGCGCCAGAAAATGACATTGTGGTGCTTGTGTCTCTGTTCTACATTAACTCTAAAATCGACATGTAGTGTTTTGGTGCTGAGTCTGAGCTCGCTGCTTACCTTGGTTGTGAAGAAACCAATGTAAAAGAAGGGAGAGGGGAAGAGAAAGAGCAGAGATAGAGGAAAAAAGATTAAACTTATTTGACCATTATCCCCGCGCTCTCTTTTCCTCTCTCTTCCATTCTCCTCCCCCTTCATTTTCTTTCTCTATGCTTTGATGTCAAAATCAAGAGGACTCTATAAATGCTATGACAAATTCCTCATCTCAGTCGGCAAGCTGTCAACCTTGCCGACTTGTACCGTTCTCACCTTTTGGATCTCCTTCTAAAAGCATACTTAGCAATATGAGAAATTTTTATTTGCGGTCACCAGAGGTCAATTAGGACCTGCCATATCACCA